>NC_057798.1:354531951-354637422 GCF_018294505.1 Triticum aestivum
GGTGACCGGGCGGCGGCGAGTGGTGGGCGCGGCGGCGCGCGTGTGGGAGCAGGGAGAGAAACAGAGAGAGAGAGGGGCTGGGTGGGGCGCGCCGTTAGATATGTTAAATGTTTGTCGTCCGCCCTCTTTGTCGTCCGCTTTTTTGCTCTTTGCCGTCCACTAGCGGACGACAAAGAGGTGGGGGGCGTTAAGTATTTTTTAAGCAGCTCCTCAGTGGGCCCCCTCCCTCTTTGCCGTCAGCTAGCCGATGAAAAAGAATCTTTGCCGTCCGCTAGCCGACGGCAAAGAGCTGGCTGATGGCAAAGACTTTCTTTGCCATCAGCCAGTTCTTTGCCGTCCGCGTTTGGGTAGCTGATGGCAAAGAGCTTCTTTGTTGTTTGCTAGCAGACGGCAAAGAGCTGGCAGGTGGCAAAGTAGCTGATTCCAGTAGTGAAGTTGCGTCCTCTAATTTCTCGTGATTTTTGTAGGACCTACTATGATGCATATTTGAAAGAGTGCATCTATTGTTTCAGCTGAAAATTGATCTCTATTTGAAGGAGTGCATCTATTGTGCATCTACGCCAGAAGACAGTGTGCTGTTTTTTATTCCATGCTCCAAATATTTCATGTCCGATTCATAGACATCCTTGAATTGCTTAAAGATGATGCATATTTGGTGTTCATATTTTTGTCAGCCAAATAATAATAGGTGCACTTGACTGTTTGAGGAAATGCCAACTGAAAGCTAAATCAGTTAGAATTAGATACTTGCACGTGTGTTCTTGATGCTTCATGTACGACAAGTTCTCTCGAATAATGAGTTACTCCCTCAATTTTACAATAGAGATAATTTGTCAAAATTGTGTTTTTGTAATGTTTGTGGTCTTCTCTTTTCTTTTTCTTGATTTGTATTGTATATGCTACTCGCATATTTGAACATGCATAGGGCCTCTCATTCTTTAACCCTGACTATAAAAATCCATTGATGGAAGCTAGGGAGGGCCAAGATGAACATCCGGCTCCCTGGTTCTAAGCCATCGAGATGGCAGAGACGACATTTCTATGTCATCTACTCCAACAGTCGGACAAGGCATATAAAAACCATGGATCCTTGCTCCCTAGGCCGCAAAATGATCACAGTGATGTCTACGACCTCCTCCTAGATGTATTAATCTCAATCTCAATCTCATGTTTGGTTTTCTTCCCTTTTCTCTTCTAATGATGTAATTTCTTTTACTAAGATAACACCATGTTTGTTGTAATGCCTTATTTGATGTAAGATCCCTTTTCTACTTTGAATGAATTTACTGCCTATATTTCTTATTTAGTTTAGTTCATCATTCAGAGACCGTGGAATATTTTTGTCCTTCACAGGTTAAATGAGCATTGTGTAGTCCTTCACAGGTTAAATGAGCATTGCTTAAAAGTATGTCTAAGTTCTCTTTCTTCAAGTAAATGAAATTTTTTATTTCAAATTTAATACCTTCTAATAATAATAATAATGAGAGAGGGGCATGCTTCTCTCTCTCTGGGAAAATGTTACTTTAGACAACATGTACTAATAAATAAAAACTCTGGAAATGTATTTGAATCGCACAAAAAGAGTTCGTAGTTCTTATTCATACTTGAAACACGTGAGGCTCTGCAAATTAAACCATTTTTTTCCAAGGCACATATGGATTTAGCAGACCACAACTAAACTGATTGTATATACATGGCCTATCCTTAGTAAAGGAAACTATTTTCATCGCGAACATGGCTTTAGTTGAAGGTTCTTGCAGCATGAAACTATTTTCATCAACAACATGTCTTCAGCAGGTCTCTGCGCCATTTGGCGCAACGGGTCAACTAGTTCAAATAAAATAGCAATAAAACTCCGAATAAAATTCTTAGTTGATTTTAATTTGTTTCCTCCAATATTTCTTTATTTTGGAGAAGTCATTTTATCCCCTCTCTTTTATTTTCATATAAGAAATATTCCGAGAGAAAAATAATTAAAACCAAATGATCCTCTTTTTAAAATTTGAGGAAACTCAAATATGAAAATAACGAAATCCCCAACTCTCTCCGTGGGTCCTTGAGTTACGTAGAATTTCTAGGATCAACCAAAAATGCAATAGAATATGCAATGATGACCTAATGAATAACATTCCAAATTGAAAATTTGGGATGTTACAAACCTACCCCCCTTAAGATGAATCTCGCCCTCGAGATTCGGGTTGGCTAGAATATAGGTGCGGGTGATCCTTCCGTAGGTCTTCCTCTCGCTCCCAGGTGGCTTCATCCTCGGTATGGTGGCTCCACTGAACTTTGCAGAACTTGATAACCTTGATGCGTGTGACTCAGCTGGCAAACTCGAGAATCTTCACTGGTTTCTCCTCGTAGGTCAAATCGTTAACCAAGTGAATCACTTCCAGTGGCACTGTATCTCTCAGAGGAATATCAGCCATCTATGTGTGGCACTTCTTCAACTCGGAAACGTGGAACACATCGTGAACTCCTGACATTCCTTCGGGCAACTCCAACTTGTAAGAAACTTCTCCCTTACGGTCGAAAACTTTGTAGGGTCCCACAAAACATGGTGCTAACTTTCCCTTAACTCCGAAATGCTTAACTCCTCGAAGTGGGGACACACGAAGATATACTATGTCTCCGACTTCGTAGACTGTCTCCTTGCGCTTAGAATCCGCATAGCTCTGCTGCCTAGGCTGGGCTACCTTGAGTCTATCACGAATTAGCTTAACCTTCTCTTCAGACTCCTTTATCAAATCTGGTCCAAATAACTGGCGGTCTCCAACTTCATCCCACAACAACAGTGTCCTAAACCTCCTTTCGTACAAAGCCTTGAAAGGGGCCATCTTCAAAATGGCTTGATAATTGTTGATGTAAGAGAACTCTGCATATGGCAAATTGTAATCCCAACTAGATCCATAATCTAGCGCACAAGCTCTCAACATGTCCTGCAGAATCTGATTGACTCTCTCGGTCTGTCCATCTGTCTGTGGATGAAAGGATGTACTGAACTCTAGCCGGGTATCCAAAGTCTCATGCAACTGATTCCAGAACTTTGAGGTAAACTGGGTTCCTCTATCTGATACAATGGTCCTCGGAACTCCATGCAGACATAGGATCCTGGTCATGTATATCTTTGCCAACTTAGCACTGGTATAACTGGTCTTCACTGGGCTGAAATGAGCTACCTTCGTCAACCGATCGACTACAACCCATATCAAGTCATAGCCTGAATGAGTCCTGGGCAATCCCGTGATAAATTCCATGCCTAGCTTATCCCACTTCCATTCGGGTATCGACAATGGCTATAGCAATCCTGCTGGCTTCTGATGCTCTGCCTTCACTCTCTAACATACATCACAAACTGCTACAAACTCCATAATATCCTTCTTCATTCTGGTCCACCAGAAACTGTCCTTCAAATCCAGATACATCTTGGTGTTTACTGGGTGAATCGAACACAGTGAATCATGGGCTTCCTGCAGAATCAACTTCCTGATCTCCGGATCATTAGGCACGTATACGCAGTCCTCAAACCATAAGGTATCATGCTCATCCTCACGAAATCCTTTGGCCTTTCCTTTGATCATCGTTTCCTTTATCTTAGCAATCTCCTTGTCAGTCTTCTAAGCTTCTCTGATTTTATCCATCAAAGTAGACTGAATTTCCAATGCTGCTACATAACCTCTCAGAACTATTTCCAAACATAGCTCGCGAAGATCCTCTGCTAACTCCTTGGGCAATTCTCCTGTCATGAGCGTGTTGACATGACTTTTGCGGCTCAATGCATCGGCTACTATGTTAGCCTTTCCGGGATGATAATGCAACCTCATATCATAATCCTTGATGAGCTCCAACCATCTCCTCTGCCTAAGATTCAACTCCTTCTGTGTGAAGATATAGTTCAAACTCTTGTGATCTGTGTACACCTCACAGTGGTTTCTGATGAGAAAATGTCTCCACGTCTTCAACGCATGCACTATGGCTGCTAACTCCAAATCATGCGTGGCATAATTTAGCACATGGGGTTTAAGCTATCGTGAGGCATATGAAACAACTCTTCCTTCCTGCATAAGCACCGCTCCAAGTCCTTGATGAGAAGCATCGCAATACACCTGGTAATCCTTGCGTTGATCTAGAAGAATCAACACTGGGGCTGTAACCAAACGTTTCTTCAAATCTTGAAAACTGGCCTCACATTCCTCAGTCCATTTGAACTTGGTGTCCTTCTTCAACAACTCTACCATGGGCTTTGAAATCTTCGAGAAATTCTCAATGAACCTCCTGTAGTATCCTGCGAGTCGAAGAAAACTCCGAATCTCTCCAACTAATGTGGGTGCTTCCCAATTTGTCATAGTGACAACCTTGGTGGGGTCTACTGCTATTCCTTCTCAAGATATAACATGTCCGAGGAATCCAACTTCCTTCAACCAAAAACTCACACTTGCTGAACTTGGCATATAACTGATGTTCTTTGAGCTTCCCAAGTACCAAACGCAAATGCTCCTTATGCTCCTCTTCATTCTTCGAGTAGACCAATATGTCATCAATGAACACCACGATGAACTTATCCAAAAACTCCATAAACACCTTGTTCATCATGTTCATGAAATAGGCAGGTGAGTTAGTCAGTGTGAATGACATAACGGTATACTCATATAGCCCGTACCTTGTGGTAAAAGTTGTCTTGGGTATATCCTGCTCTTGAATCTTCAGCTGGTGGTATCCTTCGCAGATCGATCTTGGAAAATACTTTAGCTCCTTGCAACTGGTCAAATAAATCATTGATCATCGGCAGTGGGTACTTGTTCTTGATTGTCACTTCATTCAATCCACGATAATCAACAACCATCCTCAATGATCCATCCTTCTTCTCCACTAGAAGCACTGGTGATCCCCAAGGTGACAAACTTGGGCGAGTATAGCCTTTATCCAGTAACTCCTCAATCTTCTTCTTAATTTCCTCCAAATCCTTTGCAGGCATATGATATGGTCTCTTAGATATTGGCCCTGTGCCTGGCAAATGCTCAATCAAAAACTCAAGGTCTCTATCTAGTGGCATGCCTGGCAACTCTTCTATAAACACATCAGGGAAATCCTTCACCACTGGTACTTCCTCCTGTACAAATCCTGATAAGGAATTCACTTGAGTCCTCTTCGGCACATGCCGGGATACATACTTAATCCTCCTTCCTTCTGGGGTGGTGAGCATAATCGACTTATTGGAGCAATCGATGTTCCCCTCATACATTGATAGCCAATCCATACCCAAAATCACATCCAAACCTTGCGACTCCAGAATTATCAGGTCTGAGGGGAAAACATGCCTACCTAAGGTCAATGGCATCTGAAAACATCCTTGGCTTGCCATATGTTCTATTCCTAGTGAACTCACTAATATCGGTGTTCTACGAACTTTGGTGGGCAACTTATACTTATCCACAAATCCCCTTGATATGCATGAATGCGATGCACCAGTATCAAAAAGAACGATTGCAGTACATGACTTAACCAAAAACTTTCCTATTACTGCATCTGGTTACGCTTCAACCTCCTCCACGTTAACGTGGTTCACTTGTCCCCTGTTGAAAGGGTTGGGCTTCTTCCCAGAGCTTCCATTGCAAGTTCCATTCTTAGCTTCAAAACACTCTGTGGCGTAATATCCATTCTTCCCGCACTTGAAACAAGTAATGTGACTTAGATCCTTCTTGGCAGGCATTGCTGGGTTGGAATGGTTCCGATCGTTGCTTCCTCCATTCCCATTCCCATTCTTGGGGCCACATTAGTTGTGAGAACTCCCTCCATTGGAATTGTGACCTCCATGATTATGGTGAAGGTGTCCTCCCGAGTATGGGGTAAAACGGGGTCTCTACTGAGCTCCTGAATTATACTTCCCTTGTCCATACTTCCTCTTGCGGTTGTCAATCTGCTACTGCTTCCCTTCAATCATGAGAGCTCTATCTACCAACTCCTGGTAGTTGTTGAAGGTTGCCACCATCAACTGCATGCTCAGCTCATCATTTAGTCCTTCCAGAAACTTCTCCTGCTTAGCTACATACGTAGCAACATCATCCGGGGCATAACGTGCTAACTTACTAAAATCATCCACATACTGGCCCATTGTGCGTCCTCCTTGGCGCAAGTTGCAAAACTCACGCTTCTTCATCGCCATAGCTCCTGCTGAAACATGGGCAATGCGAAAAGCCTGCTGAAACTGGTCCCATGTGACAGTGTTGATGGGGTAAGTGGCTGTGAAATTCTCCCACCATGATGTTGCGGGTCCATCAAGCTGATATGCGGCAAATTGCACTCTCTCCGCATCTGTGCATCCTGCAGTGGTCAACTCCCTTCCAATCTTGCGGAGCCAATCATCTGCAACTATCGGCTCGGTGCTACTGGAGAACATTGGCGGATTCAGCCTTAGAAAATGGGCTAAGTGATCAATAGGTGGTGGTGGTGGTGGGTTGTTGTTGTTGTTGTTCCCCTGGTTCTGATTCTGGACTAATATCTGCATCAGGGCATTCTGCTGCTGGATCAACTGAGTGAGCTCCAGTGGGAAAGCAAATCCATTGTCGCGTCTCAGAGGCATCTGATGGGTTGAGAAAAGATGTGAAAACAGAATAGAATGAGATCTAGAGGGAAAACACTACCCATATGCACATGAGACAAACACAAACATATCACTTCAATCAAAACAAACAAGGGCATACATCGGTCTAACTATCGTTTCAAAAGTGCTCAGACCATACTATATACATGGGAGAATACTACTACTGATATGTTGGTCGACTAGAAAACTTGATTGGTGGAAGACTCCATGATATCTACTCCATCTTCATCAACATAGTCATCATCGCTATCATCAGGGTCTGAGTCGGTGGCATCGATGATGATGTAGTTCTCCAGACAGGTGGAATCATCATCTTCTCCTCCTGGCGCGGGGTCTCCCATGAATACTCCTAGCTTCCTCGTCAAATCGTCATTCTTCTCCACGAGTATCATCATTTCCTCCTCATATCCATCACGTGTAGACTTGAGTTCTTCCTCCAGCTCTGTGATCCTGGTCATTGCCTTCTTCAGATCTATCATGCCTGCGCACATCTGGTTCTCCTAGCGACAAATGTGCTGATTTAACTCCTGGTTGAAAGCTGCTATGGATCTATCCTTCCTGATGCTGATCATCTCCCATTGCTCATCTCAGCGCCCACAAATCTGATAGATAGTATCCTTGAGATCCTTGTGGTAAACTTCTCCAATGCGTCCCATGGTGATGTGGGCTTCCATGCTCTTTCCTAGACTCCAGGTTGGTGCATCAAAGGAAAACTCTATCGGCTCAGTGACTGGCATGAACATCCTTCCTGGTACTTGAACTCGAATCATCCAACTCTCCTCTTCGGGTAAAGTGCCGATGTAGGTCCCGGTGAAACTTGCTATTCCGATGTTTAGGTATCTAGTAACTTCCTTCAAGTGTCGTACAAAAGGTGTATCTTCATACGGTTGTGTGAACTTGTTCCTTGCATCCTCCATCCTATAGAGTAGAAAAGGAGAGGAGTCAGAAATGAGAAGAGAGTAGTGATCTAGGGTTTAATCTTAGTGGTCGTGTCCTACAGTTAGCATGTGCTCTGATACCATCTTGTAGCAACCAGACCTCAAACAGTCTGATCTCTGTTTATCAGTGTCATCCCTGGATCGATAATGATGACACGCACAGTACTTGAGGATTTATAACAGAGTACCAATCACACACTTATTACACCGAATGTCTCAAAAGAGAACTTACAATAATATGGCTTAAGGCAATCTAAAATCGATAACAGCGGAAGGCTTGGAAGATAAAGTGAGTCTGTCAACTCCAACGACATAGCTTGAGTGAAAGAAACGACCTATGGCACCTTACTCGTCATCTGAAAAGTCTGCAACATAAACGTTGCAGCCCGAAACAGGTCAGCACATGGAATTTACTGGCAATGTAACACATAGAGTAATGAACGAAATAATTGCTATCACTACATCCATATATGGCTGGTGGAAAGCTCTATGGTTACAATTTTTCATAAAGCCAATTTGTCCCTACAACAAAGGAATAAATTTTTATTTAACTATCATGGTGGTTGTTAAAACATTGAGAAGGTTCCTCCATCAGTAAACGAACTCCAAAAAATCTGCAAAAATATTTTTTGTTAGTTTTGGAATATTTAGAAAATTAGGAAAATAAGAAACTTCCACGAAAGTGACCCTGGTGGGCACGATACACCAGGGCATGCCATGCTTGACTGGTGTGCCCATTGGGTTGTGCCCACCTCGGGTACTTTCCAATCTCCATTTTTCATCCGTTTTGTTTGTTCCCCAAGATAAAAAAATCTATATATACCTCCCAAACCTGTTAACCTCCGTATCGTGGAGAAATATCCTATTTTATTTTCTTGCTGTTTTCTATCAGATCCAATCAACCATGGCCTTTTCAAGGTCCTCCAAGGACAAGTTCTTCGAAACCGTCCTCAACCCATATCTGCAGGAGGTGGTGCAGCACTCTCAAGCTATCCAGATGCGCGATGCGGTGCTGCACATCTGCGATGTGCAAGGACCCAAGGGGACAGGATCCGCGGAGGCCAGGCTTGGAGCCATGGAGCAGGACATCTTCAAGTGCAAGGGGATGGTGGAGCATGGACTCAATGCCAATCACCTCATGATCGCGGACTATACCCGTGATCTCAAGGTGGATGGCAAGCCCATAAAGGACATCATCTTCTCCCTCAATGAGCAAATCAACTTCCTCCATAGCTAGATCCATGATCTACAAAGCCAGGTCTTTGAATATGATGCCAGGTTTAAAGGTATGAGTTTGGCTGCCAGTTGCAGGATTCGGGAGACTCACTCCTCCTCTTATGATGGTGAGCCACTGCCATGGAAACCCGAGGACTAGAAACCTTCTACCCCATCACCACCATCTTCTTCATCACCACAAAAAGAAAATTGAGTATTGGGTATGGGCACTCCCCTTGGCTTTCGCCCAGTTTGGGGGAGGTGCCCCGGTATCTGTAGCGACCAGACCTCAAACAGTCTGATCTCTGTGCATCAGTGTCATCCCTGGATCGGTAATGCTGATACACACAGTACTTGAGGATTCATAACAGATTAGCAATCACACACTTATTACATCGAATGTCTCAAAAGAGAACTTATTACAATAATATGGCTTAAGGCCATCTAAAATCGATAATAGCGGAAGGATTGGAAGATAAAGTGAGTCCATCAACTCCAACAGCATAGCTGAGTGAAAGACAATGACCTATGGCACCTTACTCGTTGTCTGAAAAAGTCTGCAACATGAACGTTGCAGCCCAAAACGGGTCAGCACATGGAATTTGCTGGCAATGTAACAAATAGAGTAATGAATGGCATAATTGCTATCACTACATCCATATATGGCTGGTGGAAAGCTCTATGGTTACAGTTTTGCATAAAGCCAATTTTTTCCTACAACAAAGGAGTAAATTTTTATTTAACTATCATGGTGGTTGTTAAACATTGAGAAGGTTCCTCCAACTCAATCCCAATTAAGCATCATCATTAAAACCCAATCAAATTATATTAGAGTGATGAGATCAACATGATAATCCAGGAACTAGATACTCAAAACGTCCATAACCAGGGACACGGCTAACCATGATTAGTTTGTACACTCTGCAAAGGTTTGCACACTTTTCCCCACAAGACTCGAATACATCCATGGTCGAAGAATCGAGACACAGTCTTTCTGAAACAATAACTCTTTACTCTGGGTGGACAGTTACACCTACTTTCCCCTACATCTGCTAGCCCACCACTGAAAGAGGTCATGCAACATACTCAACTATGCTAGAGGCCATAATAGCTTGTGGCTGCACACGGAAGTTTCTAGCATGAATAATCTTATGATCCCTTTGAGCATGGGTGGCAGACCATAGGATGATCACACGGGTACTCCGGGATATCCTAGGACAACACTGGATTCTCCAGGTGCCCTGACAACCGCTGGGTACTCCAGGGTGCCTCAAGCAATCCACCCATATGTGTATTAAAGTAGCCACCTTATGTTAACCATTAATTAACAATACTCACATCTGTCATGAATCACTCAAACCAAACCACGTCTACGAGCATAGCATAGTAACATAAGCAACGTAGAAGTAACTCCCAAAGGTTTGATAATAAAGAGGGCAATAGGTTCTACCTCATCTTGTACTTCCCAAAACCCACATGTTAAATAGATCCTAACCATGCAATGTTTGAGGATTGATCTAATGCAATAAAACTGGGTAGTAAAGAGGTATTATCAAAGTGTTACTTGTCTTGCTGATGATCCGGTAAACCTAGAGACTCGTAGTAGCACGCTTCGCACTCCGGGTACTCTATCGCAAACAAACAAAGCATACAATAAGCACTCAACTAGAAGCACGAGTAAAACTCAAATAAGAGATCTAACTAGAAAGCTCAACTTAAGAACTCCGGTTTGCAAAAAGAATCAAACCAAACGAAACAACGAAACTCGAACTGCGAAAGAAACAAGATTCATTTACTAATCTGGACTAAAGTCAATTTTTAGAGTACCAAAATCTTGTTCAAGTTGATTAAACAGAAAGAGGGCTTCGAAACGAAGATCTAGGCGCTTGAATCGCCTGATTCCGATAAACGAGCAAAACGATAAACTAAAACGAAGATCAGGGCAGAAATCACGATCGAAAATAATCGCGGAAAAACCCTGGAAAAAGAAAAACTGACGAACAGGCTAACGAACGAACGTTCGCTGTCTGCGGCAAACGGGTGAACACCATTTGTTAAAACGAACGTACAAACGAACGTCCGCTAAATAACAAAACCGAGAAAAAAATAAAACGGATCTAACTAAAAAAACTTAGGGTTTTCAAAAAAAAAACATACGGTTTTCTATGAAAACCGGCAGTGATCGACGGGCTACCTCAGCAAGGTCCGGCGGGGTCGGCGACGACTCTGGAGGGGCTGGCGGCGGCGGCGAAGGAACGGGGCGGCGGCGGCTCTGGGGCGGCGGCGCGGAACGGCGACAGCGACGCGGAACCGGCGACAGTGGGGCGGTTCGGGCGGCGCTAGGGTTTGCGGGGCAGGGGGCTGGCGGCTCGGGCCTTCGGCCATTAAAGGGCCGGCCGGGCTAGTGTCCCAGGCGGACACGGCCTGGTTAGGTCGGTTCATTTTTTTTAAAATTCCGCCACGCAGAAAAACAAAGAAAAGAAATACTAAACAACCTCCAAAAATCCTGAAATAAATTTTCCCCGTCCTCTAAAAATATAGTGGACAAAGTTAACATTTAGTTGGGCCTCTAATGCAATTTTGGAAAAATGCATTTTTTTCCTAATTCAAATAAAATAGTAATAAAACTCCGAATAAAATTCTTATTTGATTTTAATATTTTTCTTCCAATATTTCTTTATTTAGGGGAAGTCATTTTATCCCCTCTCTTTTATTTTCATATAAGAGATATTCGAAGAGAAAAATAATTAATACCAAATGATCCTCTTTTCAAAATTTGAGGAAACTCAAATATGAAAATAACAAAATCCCCAACTCTCTCCGTGGGTCCTTGAGTTGTGTAGAATTTCTAGGATCAACCAAAAATGCAATAGAATATGATATGCAATGATGACCTAATGTATAACATTCCAAATTGAAAATTTGGGATGTTACAGTATCGTATCAACCTCCACTATCTTTTGCCTTTACTTTCTTAGTTCGATCAATGGTTATCTTTTACTATTAGATGAATAAAATTTTAGTTTGATCCTTTTTTGTGAGTTTTCTTAGTGATAAATCCTTGTAATCGTGTGTGAGATATAATAATGTTTAGTTTGAGTTTTACCTTCTTTACTTTCTTGCTGCAATAAAAAGAAAGGAAATAAAAGGAAAGATCATATGCTAATCTGATGGTAAGTGATGACATTACACAAGGGAAAGTATAAGTATAAAATTTTATTGTAGATTGATAAACATAGCACTGGTCAATGATGCAACACATGAAAGAATTAATAAGGGAAGAGAAGATTCACATATAAATATATTATCATGGAATTCTTTTGTGATTGTGAGCACCCATCAAAATATTATATGCCAAAATTGTTGACATTGGACAAGGAAGACAACTTATGATTTATGTTTGTTCATATTCACATAGAAGTCATATTGTCATAGATCCTTCAACAAGTGCTGCTTGCCCCTATCTTTGCTAGCCAAAAATTCTGCACTAAGTAGAGATACTACTTGTGCATCCAAAACCTTTAAACTCTATATTATTTGAGAGTCCACCATACCTACCTATGGACTGAGTAAGATCCTTCAAGTTAGTTGTCATAGGTGGAAAAAGGGCAATAAAAATTGCTTATAAAAATGTGAGATCATTTAGTGTAAGGGAAAAATGAGCATTGTACGAACTTGTGATGGTGAAGAATAAAAGCGATAGACTGCATAATAATGGTTGACATCACAAGGGGCAATATAATGTGACGTTCTCTTGCATTAAGGGGTTGAGAATACAAACAAAAAGCGCATGGCAACCTCTGGTTCCCTCTGCGAAGGGCCTATCTTTTACTTCCATGTATTTACTTTCATGCAAGAGTCAACGTTTTTCTCTCTATTCCTTTTATTTTTCTCCTTTGGCAAGCATCATGTGGTGAGGAAAGATCTAGGCACATATGTCCAGTTGAATATGGGTGTCATAGGTTATTATTGTTAATATCACCCTTGAGGTGCGTGTGTTGGGAGGAGAAACTATAAGCCCCTATCTTTCTTTGTGTCCGGTTGAAACATTTTGCTCATGTGTACGCGGTGAGTGTTAGCAACATAGAAGACTAAATGATGTTGAGTATGTGGACTTGCCTAAAGGCTCCGATATGTGACCCTTCCTGAATAGATGATGAATTGTAGTTGCAAAGTTGACCGAGAACATAGTTTGTCGGTTTCCAATATAGTTTATGCTTTATAATTCATTGTTGTGATGAATTGTCACTTGTTCATGAGAAGTCTATGATAAAAGTTATATATTAAAAGTTTACTGAAGTTTGATGTTGTAATAATATGTCACATGATGTAGCCATTTCCGTATTTTTGTTTTTATCGACACCTCTCTCTCTGAGCATGTGGACATGTTTTTCGATTTTGGTTTTTGCTTGAGGACAAGCGAGGTCTAAGCTTGGGGGAGTTGATACATCCATTTTGCATCATGGTTTCCTACTGTTATTTATGTTGTTTTATTGTATAATAATGCTTTTTGGAGTAATTCTAATGCCTTTTCTATCATAATAGGCAAGGTATGCACCAAGGGGGAGAATTCTGGCACCTGGAAATCTGGACTTGAAAAAGCTACGCCAAGGTACCTATTGTGCACAATTCCAAATGAACTGAAACTCCTCAAGGATTTTTTATGGAATATTTAAGGAATATTGGAGCAAATAAGTACCAGAGGAGGGCCACCAGGTGGGCACAACCAACGTGGGCGCGCGGGGAGGCCTAGGGGCGCCCTGGTGGGTGCTTCCCTCCTCGGCCCACCTCCGGTGCCCATCTTATGGTATATAAGTCATTTTGACCTAGAAAAAAATAAGGGGAAGACATTCGGGACAAAGCACTGCCGCCTCGAGGCGGACTTCGGCAGGATCACTTTTGCCCTCTGGTGGAGCGATTCCGCCGGGGGAACTTCCCTCCCGGAGGGGGAAACCATCATCATCATCGCCAATAACTCTCCCATCTTAGGGAGGGCTATCTTCATCAAGATCTTCACAGCACCAACTCCTCTCAAACCCTAGTTCATCTCTTGTGTTCAATCTTTGTATAAAAACTATAGATTGGTGCTCGTGGGTGACTAGCAGTGTTGATTACATCTTGTAGTTGATTTATATATGGTTTATTTGGTGGAAGATTATATGTTCAGATCCATTATGCTATTTAAAACCCCTCTAATCTTGAGCATGTTTATCATTTGTGGGTAGTTTCTTTCGTTCTTGAGGTCACGGGAGAAATCATGTTGCAAGTAATCATGTGAATTTGATATGTGTTCGATATTTTGATGGTATGTATGTTGCCATTCTCTTAGTGGTGTCATGTGAACGTCGCCTACATGAAACTTCACCATATTTGGGCCTAAGGGAATGGACTGTGGAGTAGTTATTAGATGGTGGGTTGCGAGAGTGACAGAAGCTTAAACCCCAATTTATGCGCTATTCCGTAAGGGACCGATTGGATCAAATAGTTTAATGCTATGGTTAGAATTTATTCTTAATACTTTACTCGTAGTTGCGGATGCTTGCGAGAGGGTTAATCATAAGAAGGAGGTTTGTTCAAATAAGAACAACACCTAAGCACCGATCCACCCACATATCAAATTATTAAAGTACCGAACATGAATTAAGCCAACATGATGAAAGTGACTAGATGAAATTCCCGTGTACCCTCAAGAACACTTTGCTTATCATAAGAAACCGTTTTGGCCTATCATTTGCCTCAAAAGGATTGGGCTACATTGCTGCACTTTTGTTACTACTATTGTTACTTGCTCGTTATAAATTATCTTGCTGCCAAACTACTCCGCTACTTACAATTTTAGCACTTGCAGATATTACCTTGCTGAAAACCACTTGTCATTTCCTTCTGCTCCTCATTGGGTTCGACACTCTTACTTATCGAGAAGGGCTACAATTGACCCCATATACTTGTGGGTCATCAGATATGCGCCCATGTGTAACGAGAATAATTATCAACAATAACAAATCCATATTGATATGTTGCATTAGTGAACATGTCATAATGAGTAGGGCCAAAGAGATCCATGTGAAGTAATTGAAAGGGAAGAGAGGTGGTCACGATAGTCTTCAAGGGGTGCTTGGCTCTGGCCACCTTTCTAGCCTCACAAGGCCCACAAAGATGATCATTGAGGAATTTGACACCCTCGATGCCAATGACATGCTTCTTCTTCGCGAGTGTATGCAGGTTCCTCATGCCAGCATGACCAAGTTGTCGATGCCATAACCAGCCTTCTGAAGGGTTTTGCAAGTAGACATGTGGCAGGTTGTGGTCTGACAGAGAAATCAACAATATACAAGTCTCCTCTCCTAAAGCCTTCGAAGACTTTGGAATTGTTAGATTCCATTAGCACAATACAACGATATTTGCTAAAGATGACAACCATATCAAGATCACAAAGCATTGAGACAGACATGAGGTTGAATCCCAAGGACTCGATAAGCATGACTTTGTCCATGTATCTATCCTTTGAGATTGCAACACTACCTAGACCCAATTCCTTGCTTTTTCCTTTGTCAGCGCTGGTGATATGCTTCAGATGAGATGGATATAAAGCAACATCCATCAATAAGCTCCTGGCACCGCTCATGTGATTTGTACATCCATTGCTGAGGACCCACTCAGTAGCTTTGGGTTGTTCATCCCGCAGATGAATTAGTGCAACTTACGAACCCATATACTTCATCAATGAATAATATGACATCAATTTAATCATATTGAATTTCATCAAGCAGTATAACAGATATATCAGTATGAGGACATGAGAAATAAGTAATACTTTTCTTGATGATTAGCTTGCGTCATTTCAAGCATATTCAGGTCTCCAGCAAATTCTTCAAATGATTAAGTTCATCTAGAGACCTGACCCTGCACAAGAGATTAGTTCTTTTTCTTCACCACACACATCTGAAGGGGTGGCAAAGAGTTCATCATTCTGTGAGAACCGTAAGAGAAAGCTGGCATTGAAGCCAGTGCACTTTGTTTCACAGAATAGGGGTTAGAGTAAACATATGAATAAGCAGAGAAATTCTTTGAGGACTTACGAACATAATGATTTGAAGAATAATGCACATGTTCATAACCTTTAGAGTTTTCCTGTGAAACCAAAGTGTTAGCACGATGATGTTCATATGAGGATTTGGATCCACGTGAGGAATTTGATCCAAATGAAGAATTTGGTCCATATCAGGACTTGGATCCATATGAAGAATTTGATCTGGGGTTCCTATTCTTCACAGGTGGTGTCATGAGGACATTCACCTGAAGACTTTCAAGGCACTTTTTGGGAACCTAGATTTTATTCATAGGGGGACCGTTCCTGCAGTTAGTTCCAACATATCAAGCAAATACTTCACCATTCTTATTTTTGAACAGTTTATAGTTGGATTCAAACAACTCATCAGAGGAACATGAAGATTCACAAGTAAAGCCAGATAAAGTGGATGGATCTACGGGAGGTTCTTTCGCAACAACCCATGAGGTTTTAGGATAGTTGAAAGTGCAACTATCCCTAGGTGTTTTTGGCAATTCCTAACAACGTATAGCTCATTGAGCTAATGCTACTACAAGTTAAATATTTCAGGAAAGATCAATGATTGGCATGGCATGGATGAGAAAAGTGGACCCCTCAAAATACTAAGGACAAAAGGATTGGCGCAAGCTCAAAGCTCAAGACTCTAAATTTTATATTTTAGTGATCCAAGATCACATTGAGTCTATAGGAAAAGCCAATACTATCAAGGAGGGATGAGGTGTTGCTTAATGGCTTACTTGCTCAAAGTGCTTAGTAATATGCTCCAAAGCCCTCAACTACTTTCTCACATCCACATATAACCCAAACCAAAAGTCAAACTCGGCCTCGCCGATTCTTTCTATCCGGCGCCACCGAGTTCAGATGTCATAGCCACAGCCACAAACCCTAGGCAAATCGGTCTCACCGATAAGGATCTCGGTATCACCGAGATGGGATTGTAATCTCTCTGTTTCCCTTCGTAACGTTTTGGTACCACCGAGATGAGCGATCGGTCCCACCGAGATTTCCATGTAAACTCTCTATTTCCTTTTCGTAACATTTCAGTCTCACAAATATGAGCGAACCGGTCCCACCGAGCTTACCTGACCAACTCTCTGGTTAGCTTATTACCAAAATCGGTCCCACTGAGTTTGTGTAATCGGTCTCAACGTGATTACGTTATTCCCTAACCCTAACCATATCGGTCCTACCGAGTTGCATGTCGGTCCCTTCAAAAATCCTAATGGTCACTAGATTTGCTAAATCGGTCTGATCGAGTTCATCAATTCGATCCCACCGAGTTTGGCAAGTTGTGTGTAACGGTTAGATTTTGTGTGGAGGCTATATATACCCCTCCACCTCCTCTTCATTCGTGGAGAGAGCCATCAGAACGTGCCTACACTTCCAGCATATATTTTCTGAGAGAGAACTACCTACACTTGTGTTGAGACCAAGATATTCCATTCCTACCATATGAATCTTGATCTCTAGACTTCCTCAAGTTTCTTTCAATTCAAATCTTCTTTCCACCAAATCCAAACCTGTGAGAGAGAGTTGAGTGTTGGGGAGACTATTATTTGAAGCACAAGAGCAAGGAGTTCATCATCAACACACCATTTGTTACTTCTTGGAGAGTGGTGTCTCCTAGATTGGCTAGGTGTCACTTGGGAGCCTCCGACAAGATTGTGGAGTTGAACCAAGGAGTTTGTAAGGGCAAGGAGATCGCCTACCTCGTGAAGATCTACCGCCAGTGAGGCAAGTCCTTCGTGGGTGACGACCATGGTAGGATAGACAAGGTTGCTTCTTCGTGGACCCTTCATGGGTCGAGCCCTCCATGGACTCGTGCAACCGTTACCTTTCGTGGGTTGAAGTCTCCATCAACGTGGATGTACGATAGCACCACCTATCTGAACAACGACAGAAACATCCGTGTCTCCAATTGCGTTTGAATTCTCCAAACCCTTCCCTTTACATTCTTGCAAATTGCATGCTTTACTTTCCGCTGCTCATATACTCTTTGCATGCTTGCTTGAATTGTATTAAGATTGCTTGACTTGTGCTAAGTTAGCTAAAATCTGCCAAAGACTAAAATTAGGAAAAGGATAAGTTTTTATTTGGTCAAGTAGTCTAATCACCCCCCTCTAGACATACTTTCAATCCTACAAGTGGTATCAGAGCTTTGGTATCCATTTGCTTTGATTTCCATAGCTTTCGTTGGTCATAGCCTTGGTTTCACAACCTAGGAGAGTATGGCGTCTAGCGAGGGAAATTATCACCGTAGATGTCCTTACTTTGATGGTACTAATTTTGCTAGTTGGAAGCATAAGATGAAAATGCATATTCTTGGACATAACTCTGCCGTTTGGGCTATTGTGTGTATTGATTTGCAAGGTGAATTCTTTGATGGGAGAGAACCCAACCGTGAAGCTAGCGCGAAAGAGTTGAAGATGCTGCAATACAATGATCAAGCTTGTGATATCCTCTTCAATGGATTGTGCCCCGAATAATTCAATTAAATCAGCCGTCTTGAGAATGCAAAGGAAATTTGGGATACTTTGATTGATATGCACGAAGGTACCGACTCCGTCAAGAAATCCAAGTTGGATGTGCTTCAAAGTCAGCTTGACAAGTTCAAAATGAAGGATGGTGAAGGTGTTGCTGAAATGTACTCTAGGCTTGCTCTTATCACAACTGAGATTGCCGGCTGGGGAAGTGAAGAGATGACTGACAAATTCATCATCAAGAAGATCCTAAGAGCTTTGGATGGAAAATATGATACCGTGTGCACATTGATCCAAATGATGCCAAATTACAAAGATCTCAAGCCAACAGAAGTCATTGGAAGAATTGTTGCTCATGAGATGTCACTCAAGGATAAGGAGGAACTTCACAACAAGTCAAGTGGTGCTTACAAAGCCTCATGTGAAGCCCCCACATCGTCAAGTTAGAAACAAACCTTTAATGAAGAATTGAGCCTAATGGTGAGAACTTCAACAAATTTCTACAAGAATAGAAGCAAAGAAAGAAGCTCCAAGTCAAGGTCCTACAATGACAAAAGATCTTCTAGTCGAGAGCGTAATTGCTACAATTGTGGAAGACCCGGACACCATTCCAATGAGTGTACGTCACCCTACAAAAGAAGAGAAGAATCACCTAAGAGGAGAAGTAGAAGAGAAGAATCACCACCAAGAGAGAGGAGTAGTAGAGATGATCGTTATGAACGAAGAACATCCCAGAGAAGCAAGGATTCAGAAAGGAAGGACAAGTCATCAAGGAGCTCCACAAAACAAAGACATCAAGCTCATGTTGGTGAATGGGTATCCGGCTCCAACTCTGACAATCACTCCGAGAGAAGCTATCACTCCAACTCCGAATATACTCAAGATGAAGGTGTTGCCGGTGTAGCACTTGTGTCAACCAACTCCTACGACATATTTGATTCACCAAATGAAGGACTTGGAAGATGCTTCATGGCTAAAGGCCCAAAGGTATCACACCCTGAGTATGTTCAATTCAATAGTGATGAAGATGACTTGTTAGGTGATGATGATTTACTTGTTGACAACTCTAGTGATGAATACTATGATGAAACGTCAATTAATCATGCTAATCAAGATAAAACGAATGTCAATGATAAGGAGAAGATTGAGCTTCTAACTAAAGAACTAAACACTCTTAAGTTAGCTGATGAAACTATCTTAGAACATCATCGAGAACTTTTAAGGACACATGAGAAGTTACGCTTTGAAAAGCTCAACCTTGAGAAAGAGCATGAGTTCTTAAAGGCAGTCAATGATGATCTTCGTAAGAAAAGTTCTTCTTACATTGCCAAGCATTTACTCTTATCTACTTACATGCCTCAAGTCAAGTCTAGTAACAAGAACAAGAAGGATTCTTCCTCTAGTAGTAACAATAATCATGCTAAATCCAATGTTGTTGCTTCTAGTAGTTCTCTTGATTCCACTAATGATTCTCTTAGACAAGTTACACTTGAGCGAGAAAATAGCTTATTGAAGGGAATTATAGAGAAAGGTGTTTACAAGAGCCTTGCCGGGAGTAAGCAATTCGAGGAAATTGTACGCAAGCTAGGAAGGCACCGGAAGAACCAAGGTATTGGTTTTGAACAAAAGTTTAATGCTAATGGAGTTGAGTGGGAAGAAGATCAATACCCCAAGATGAAGTTTATTCCTCAACAAGAGAAGTATGATTCTACTTCCTTCAAAGGGACACAAGCTCAAGATGATCTTCCACCACAAGACCACAAGCAAAAAGGGAAGGACAAGCTTCAAGAGGAGATTGATGCATTTGAAGTAGCTCCTATGGCTTTGGTCAAGTGGGTTCCCAAGACTACATCAAGTTCTACTTCATCGAGTACGAGTACAACTCCAAGGATACCCATCAAGATGATGTGGATCCCGAAGAAGAAGAACTAGAGAGTTCTTGAGGGTGACTCCGCCAACATATTTCACTCATATCATTTTGGCAATAACAAGTCCAATCAACTTCCACATCTTACACTAGTTCAAGGAGTCACAAACCGTCTTGTTGGTAAGACAAGGGACAAGGTAACCTAATGCTTTCATAGACATCATCTTGTGTGTGCATCACTCTATGTCTATGGATATCCTTGTTTGTTCCTTGAGGGACTAACCTGTGTAGGTATTGAAAGTGCAACTCACTCCAAAGGATTGCTCCAAATGATCTACATCAATATTGAGCATCCACATCTTCAACACCTACATGAAGTCATCATCGGCAAAACCCAAAGTTAGTTCATCCCTCTTAAGGGGGGATCTCACATCTAGGGGGATATTTAATCTAAGAATTGAGTCAAAGCAACTCTAATGGTGTGAACACAATAATGCATTATGTAAAAGTGGTAACCCCACTTGAGCTTAAACGATGAGTATGACCTATTATCATATGTTCTCATTTGACTCCTAAGTCAATATACTCATATATAGATGACCTAGTCATCGCCAATTGCTTGACAGATGCTAGAATTGGTTGTGCATGGTTTGCCACATATTTCATTTGCCATTTTATTGTGTGAGCATGTTGGTTGCATATTTTACTCATTCGAGGACATCCACTTGTTGTTTTGATTGATTGGTTTCTTTTCTTTTGCCAAGTGGATGGACAAGAATGCCTAAGAATCTTCTCTAGCTATCTATACTTTTCTTGTCTCAAACTCTATCCATGCTACATCACAAAATTTGATCAAGTCAGATTCAAACCACTATGTGTGAGGAGCACTCGGAGTCCCCGATTCATCATAGACTTAAACCTCCAAAACTTCTTTGTGCGTTTCAGTCTGACCGATTCCTCCATTTCGGTTATACCGAGATCACTAAGTCGATCTAGGTTTTCAATCTCGGTGCAACCAATTTGAACTTTTCGGTCACACCGAGTTGTTGTAACTGCTTGCAGTTGTGCATCTAGGTGCCACCTAGTTGTTACACTCGGTCACACCGACAGGATCTGGCTATATATATCCATGGGTCAAATTTTGGAAATTTCTCCAAACTCTTTTGCCCGTGCTCAGCCTGCTCTGCCTCCCTGGGTCTTCGGACCGTCCTCCTCGTCGCTAGCTGCCTCCCGCCGCTGGTCTCCATCACCGTTAACGGGAATCGATTCCGCCGTTGCCGCCGTAGCAAGTCCATCACCAAACTAGGGTATGGACTTGGTCTTTGTGCTATTCCTAACTCCAAATCTTTAGCACATTGTGTCGCCATTAATCTTGCCACAATTGAGATCATCTTATCCACCCAAAAACACTCCATAGATTAGAGATGAATTGGACATTTAGGGTTAGGTTTCCGCCGAAACCATCTCGGACCAACCGAGTTGTAGAACTCGGTACCACCGATTCGGCTAAGGCCATTGCACATGTAATTCTCGGTCTGACCGAGAATTGCAAATCGGTGTGACTGAGTTCAGGACTTTGTGAAACCCTAGCAGTCTCGGTGCCACCAAATTTTGACTCGATCTGACCGAGTTCACTAGTTTAGGTTCCAAAAGCTGCTTCGGTATCACCGAGTTTACAAATCGGTAGATCCGAAATGATTTCTGTGGAAAACTAAAACTAAGTTTTTGACTCATTTTCTTTTGCAAAAACCTTTGTATTTTGTGATGCTCATCTATTCTACCTCATCTATATCTATTTATAGGGTCTGCTGTCAGTGTTTGCAATATGTCTGATCAAAGTGACAGTTAGAACAAGTCAGAGGAGCGGGTTCAGGTGAGTGAGGGCACTAGTCCCTCTAGCAGCTATGATGAGGATAGCAGGAGCACACCCAACAACTTGCCCAAGGCAGCCACCCGAGAAAGAAAGAAGAGAACCTCAGATTCTGAGGATGAAGACTATGTGGCTATTGAGGATGAGGCCACTTCCAAGAAGAAGGTGCTCAAAAAGGAGTATGGCACAACTGCTGCCACTAAGCCTGGTATGAAGACCAAAGCACCTGCCAAAAGAATCCCCATGTCTAAGGCCAGAGCCTCTACTCAAGTACCTTTGGATCTGAACCCAAAGAGGCTGCTGCAGAAGGGAATAAGAGGAAGGAAAGGGTCAAGAAGACCATGGCTAGGGTTGTTGGAAATCCTTCCATGATGGAAGAGGAACAAGAGGAAGAGGTTGTTGCACCAGCACCCAAATCTCCAAAGCTTATGGGTGATGCCATCAGGTCAGGGGCTGCTTCATCAAAGCCCAAAGAAGCTCCCAAAGAAGCTGCTCCAAAGCCCAAATCTGCACCCAAGAGGAACACTAGGAGCATTAATGCTGCAGAGAAGAACAAGGCCCCAGTGCCTGAAGCTGCTGTTGAAGAAGAAGATGATGAGGAACATGTCTTGAGAAAGTTGAAGCCCAAAATTCTAGATCACAATGATGTTCATCCTGTGGCTGAGGATATGAAGTTGAGGAAGGATGCAGGACTCAGGCAGTGGTGATTGACTGATCCCTATGAAGTCAGGAGGAGAACTGTTGTGGACTACTGGTTCCACACAAAGGAACATCAGGACTTCTATGAGACAGTGCTGCTTGACAAGAAGCCAATTGTCTGTGACATGAGATGGGTGGATTGGGAGTACATCAGGAAGAATGAAGAGCATTATCCAGGGGTGTATGACAGTTTCAGTGCTTGTGGAGTGCATAACTTTGTTGGGCAGAAGCTCACAAAGTGGAATGATGAGCTTATTATGCAGTTCTACTCCACAGCTCACTTCTACCTAGATGGAAGGATTGTCTGGATGTCTGAAGGTACTATGTACCAGTCATCAGTTGAAGAATGGGGAAAGTTGATCAGTGCACCTAAGGAGAATGAGGATGACTTGGATGTCTATGCCAAGAAGAAGAAGGATCACAACTCCATGGCACACATGTACAAAGAGATCCCAGATGCTGCTATTGAGACACACAAGTTTGGATCAGTACATTACCTTCTGTTAGGATTGCCAACAATCAACTGGATCCTCAGGCACACTCTTTTGCCTAAGTATGGAGATCACAAGATGATTAGAGGCCATGCCATCAACCTACTTCACATATTTGATGTGCCTCAAAAGTTCCAGGTCATGAGCCTCATAGTGGAAACTATCAAGAGGACTGCTGCAGATCAGAAGAGAAGTTGTGGGAAAGCCCCACAGATCCAGGAGCTCATCAGCTCGAAGATGGGCACATGCACATACCTCTTGGAAAAGGAACACATGCCCATCTATCCAGATTTTGAGAAAAACACATTGGTCATGGATGAAGATGAACCATCTTCTGTGCAAGCACAAGCAAAGAGGGATAAGGCAAGGACTGAAAAGGCTACCAAGATGCCAACCATTGATGAGGCATCTTAGTACTTCTTGAAGAACAAGCAGGAGCAGCTTGGCTCCTTGATTGCCTACACTCTGAGGATTGAGAAGGGACTGGCCACCCTGACTCAAAACCAGGAAGCCTGGAGAGGATCCTGGAGTAGAAGTTATATGACTTGGATGTGAAGTTCACTGAGAAACACTCAGTTGTTGAGCAGCTTCAGGATGACATGCAGGAGAGGAAGGACAAGACTACTACTGATGCTTTTGCCAGAGTGCCCAGGAGCCAGAGATCAGCTACAGTGCCTGTTACAGACACCAGAGCCACTTCATCTGCACTAGCTACAGCTTCTGTGCAACCAGCTCTAGCACCTACTCCACCAGCTCCATCCACATCTACGGAAGTCTTCGTCCAAGGAGCCATCTCTACACCACCACCTGAAAACCAAGCCCGTGAGACGATTTAGTGCTATGCATTTTCTATGAACTTTTTGGTAACTTGTTGCCAAAGGGGGAGAAAAATGTATAGATCATAGGCTTCGAGAGAGAGTGTTGCTTTTGTTCTCTCTTGTTTTGGTGGTTGAACTTTATTTGCTTGTTTGAGATACTTCATGCGTTTGTGAGATACTTGGATGATCACATGTTTGATCATATGCTACCTTATGCTTGTTGGATGACATTATCCCTTTATCCATATATGATCATTCAGTTTGCTTGGTGATGAGTGTATGTATTTAATTATTATCATTTTGAGCGCTCCACCAAGATGTATGTGACATGGAAGAGTAACCCATGAGCCTAACTCCTTGTGCATTTGCAGTCCAAAGCAAATCTTAAACTATGCACAAATTTAGGGGGAGCTCTTTCTTATCACATACTTCTCAAAAGAGACAATGTTTTTCACTCTTATTATCATTTGTCAAAGCTTTGATCTATATGTTGTCATCAATTACCAAAAAGGGGGACATTGAAAGTGTAACTACCCCTAGGTGGTTTTGGGAATTCCTAACAACATATAGCTCATTGAGCTAATGCTACATCAAGTTAAATATTTCATGAAAGCTCAATGATTGGCATGGCATTGATGAGAAAAGTGGACCCCTCAAAATACTAAGGACAAAAAGATTGGCTCAAGCTCAAAGCTCAAGACTCTACATTTTGTATTTTAGTGATCCAAGATCACATTGAGTCTATATGAAAATCCAATACTATCAAGGAGGGATGAGGTGTTGCTTAATGGCTTACTTGCTCAAAGTGCTTAGTGATATGCTCCAAAGCCCTCAACTACTTTCTCACATCCACATATGACCCAAACCAAAAGTCAAACTCGGCCTCGCCGATTCTTTCTATCCGGCACCACCGAGTTCAGATGTCATAGCCACTGCCACAAACCCTAGGCAAATCGGTCTCCCTGATAGGGATCTTGGTCTCACCGAGATGGGATTGTAATCTCTCTATTTCCCTTCGTAACGTTTCGGTACCACCGAGATGAGCGATCGGTCCCACCGAGATTGCAATGTAAACTCTCTGTTTCCTTTTCGTAACATTTCGGTCTCACCGAAATGAGCGAACCAGTCCCACTGAGTTTACCTGACCAACTCTCTGGTTAGCTTATTACCAAAATCGGTCCCACAGAGTTTGTGTAATTGGTCTCAACGAGATTACGTTATGCCCTAACCCTAACCATATCGGTCCTACCGAGTTGCATGTCGGTCCCACCAAAAATCCTAACGGTCACTAGATTTGCTAAATCGGTCCGACCGAGTTCTTCAATTCGGTCCCACCGAGTTTGGCAAGTTGTGTGTAACAGTTAGATTTTGTGTGGAGGCTATATATACCCCTCCACCTCCTCTTCATTCGTGGAGAGAGCCATCAGAACGTGCCTACACTTCCAGCATACATTTTTTGAGAGAGAACTACCTACACTTGTGTTGAGACCAAGATATTCCATTCCTACCATATGAATCTTGATCTCTAGCCTTCCCCAAGTTGCTTTCCACTCAAATCTTCTTTCCACCAAATCCAAATCCTGTGAGAGAGAGTTGAGTGTTTGGGAGACTATCATTTGAAGCACAAGAGCAAGGAGTTCATCATCAACACACCATTTGTTACTTCTTGGAGAGTGGTGTCTCCTAGATTGGCTAGGTGTCACTTGGGAGCCTCCGACAAGATTGTGGAGTTGAACCAAGGAGTTTGTAAGGGCAAGGAGATCGCCTACTTCGTGAAGATCTACCGCTAGTGAGGCAAGTCCTTCGTGGGCGACGACCATGGTGGGATAGACAAGGTTGCTTCTTCGTGGACCCTTCGTGGGTGGAGCCCTCCGATGACTCGCGCAACCGTTATCCTTCGTGGGTTGAAGTCTCCATCAACGTGGATGTACGATAGCACGACCTATCGGAACCACGACAAAAACATCTGTCTCCAATTGCGTTTGAATTCTCCAAACCCTTCCCTTTACATTCTTGCAAGTTGCATGCTTTACTTTCCGCTACTCATATACTCTTTGCATGCTTGCTTGAATTGTATTAAGATTGCTTGACTTGTGCTAAGTTAGCTAAAATCTGCCAAAGACTAAAATTGGGAAAAGGATAAGTTTTTATTTGGTCAAGTAGTCTAATCACCCCCCCTCTAGACATATTGTCGATCCTACAAGTGGTATCAGAGCTTTGGTCTCCATTTGCTTTGATTTCCATAGCTTTTGGTGGTCATAGCCTTAGTTTCACAACCTAGGAGAGTATGGCGTCTAGCAAGGGAAATTATCACCGTAGAAGTCCTTACTTTGATGGTACTAATTTTGCTAGTTGGAAGCATAAGATGAAAATGCATATTCTTGGAAATAACCCCGTCGTTTGGGCTATTGTGTGTATTGGATTGCAAGGTGAATTCTTTGATGGGAGAGAACCGAACCATGAAGCTAGCATGGAAGAGTTGAAGATGCTGCAATACAATGCTCAAGCTTGTGATATCCTCTTCAACGGATTGTGCCCCAAAGAATTCAACAAAATCAGTCGTCTTGAGAATGCAAAGGAAATTTGGGATACTTTGTTTGATATGCACGAAGGTACCAACTCCGTCAAGGAATCCAAGTTCGATGGTGAAGGTGTCGCTGAAATGTACTCTAGGCTTGCTCTTATCACAAATGAGATTGCTGGCTTGGGAAGTGAAGAGATGACCGACAAATTCATCATCAAGAAGATCCTAAGAGCTTTGGACGGAAAATATGATATCGTGTGCACATTGATCCAAATGATGCCAAATTACAAAGATCTCAAGCCAACGGAAGTCATTGGAAGAATTGTTGCTCATGAGATGTCACTCAAGGATAATCAGGAACTTCACAACAAGTCAACTGGTGCTTACAAAGCCTCATGTGAAGCCCCCACATCATCAAGTGAGAAACAAACCTTCAATGAAGAATTGAGCCTAATGGTGAAGAACTTCAACAAATTCTACAAGAATAGAAGCAAAGAAAGAAGCTCCAAGTCAAGGTCCTACAATGACAAAAGATCTTCTAGTCGAGAGCGTAATTGCTACAATTCTGGAAGACCTGGACACTATTCCAATGAGTGTACGACACCCTACAAAAGAAGAGAAGAATCACCTAAGAGGAGAAGTAGAAGAGAAGAATCACCACCAAGAGAGAGGAGTAGTAGAGATGATCGTTATGAACAAAGAACATCCCGGAGAAGCAATGATTCGTAAAGGAAGGACAAGTCATCAAGGAGCTACACAAAACGAAGACATCAAGCTCATGTTGGTGAATGGGTATCCGACTCCGACTCCGACAGTCACTCGGAGAGAAGCTATCACTCCGACTCCGGATATACTCAAGATGAATGTGTTGCCGGTCTAGCACTTGTGTCAACCAACTCCTACGACATATTTGATTCACCAAACGAAGGACTTGGAATTTGCTTCATGGCTAAAGGCCCAAAGGTATCACACCCCGAGTATGCAGAATTCAATAGTGATGAAGATGACTTGTTAGGTGATGATGATTTACTTGTTGACAACTCTAGTGATGAATACTATGATGAAACGTCAATTAATGATGCTAATCAAGATAATACGAATGACAATGATAAGGAGAAGATTGAGATTATAACTAAAGAACTAAACACTCTTAAGTTAGCTCATGAAACTATCTTAGAAGATCATCGAGAACTTTTAAGGACTCATGAGAAGTTACGCTTTGAAAAGCTCAACCTTGATCAAGAGCATAAGTTCTTAAAGGCAATCAATGATGCTCTTCGTAAGAAAAGTTCTTCTTACATTGACAAGCGTTTACTCTTATCTACTTACATGCCTCAAGTCAAGTCTAGTAACATGAACAAGAAGGATTCTTCCTCTAGTAGTAACAATAATCATGCTAAATCCAATGTTGTTGCTTCTAGTAGTTCTCTTGATTCCACTAATGATTCTCTTAGCCAAGTAACACTTGAGCGAGAAAATAGCTTATTGAAGGGAATTATAGAGAAAGGTGTTTACAAGAGCCTTGCCAGGAATAAGCAATTCAAGGAAATTGTATGCAAGCAAGGAAGGCACCGGAAGAACCAAGGTGTTGGTTTTGAATGAAAGTTCAATGTCAATGGTGTTGAGTGGGAAGAAGATCAATACCCCAAGACGAAGTTTGTTCCTCAACAAGAGAAGTATGATCCTACTTCCTTCAAAGGGACACAAGCTCAAGATGATCTTCCACCACAAGACCACAAGCAAAAAGGGAAGGACAAGCTTCAAGAGGAGATTGATGCATTTGAAGAAGCTCCTATGGCTTTGGTCAAGTTGGTTCCCAAGACTACATCAAGTTCTACTTCATCGAGTACGACTACAACTCCAAGGATTCCCATCAAGATGATGTGGATTCCGAAGAAGAAGAACTAGAGAGTTCTTGAGGGTGATCCCGCCAACATATTTCACTCATATCATTTTGGCAATAACAAGTGCAATCAACTTCCACATCTTGCACTAGTTCAAGGAGCCACAACCCCTCTTGTTGGTAATACAAGGGACAAGGTAACCTAATGCTTTCATAGACATCATCTTATGTGTGCATCACCCTATGTCTATGGATATCCTTGTTTGTTCCTTGAGGGACTAACCCTTGTAGGTATTGCTCATAGACATCATCTTAAAGTGCAACTCACTCCAAAGGATTGCTCCAAATGATCTACATTAACATTGAGCATCCACATCTTCAACACCTACATGAAGTCATCATCGACAAAACCCAAGGTTAGTTCATCCCTCTTAAGGGGGGTCTCACATCTAGGGGGGGCTTTAATCTAAGAATTGAGTCAAAGCAACTCTAATATGTAAAAGTGGTAACCCCACTTGAGCTTAAATGATGAGTATGACCTATGATCATATGTTCTCATTTGACTCCTAAGTCAATATACTCATATATAGATGACCTAGTCCTCGCCAATTGCTTGATAGATGCTAGAATTGGTTGTGCATGCTTTGACACATATTTCATTTGCCATTTTATTGTGTGAGCATGTTGGTTGCATATTTTACTCATTCGAGGACATCCACTTGTTGTTTTGATTGATTGGTTTCTTTTCTTTTACCATGTGGATGGACAAGAATGCCTAAGAATCTTCTCTAGCTATCTATGCTTTTCTTGTCTCAAACTCTATTCATGCTACATCACAAAATTTGATCAAGTCAGATTCGAACCACTCTGTGTAAGGAGCACTCGGAGTTCCCGATTCGTCATAGACTTAAACCTCCAAAACTTCATTATGTGTTTTGGTCTGACCGATTCCTCCATTTCGGTCATACCGAGATCACTAAGTCGATCTAGCTTTTCAATCTCAGTGCAACTGATTTGAACTTTTCGGTCACACCGAGTTGCTGTAACTGCTTGCAGTTATGCATCTTGCTGCCACCGAGTTCTTCCACTCGGTCACACCGATAGGGTCAGGCTATATATATCCACAGATCAAATTTTGGAAATTTCTCCGAACTCTTTCGCCCGTGCACAGCCTGCTCTGCCTCCATGGGTCTCCAGAACGTCCTCCTCGTCGCCAGCTGCCTCCTGCCACTGGTCTCCGCCGCTGTCAATGGGAGTCGACTCTGCCGTTGCTGCCGTAGCAAGTCAATCGCGGAACTAGGGTATGGACTTGGTCTTTGTGCTATTCCTAACTCCAAATCTCTAGCACATCGTGTCGCCATTAATCTTGCCACGATTGAGATCATCTTATCCACTGAAAACACTCCGTAGATTAGAGATGAATTGAAAATTTAGGGTTAGGTTTCCGCCGAAACCATCTCGGACCAACCGAGTTGTAGAACTCGGTACCACCGATTCGGCTAAGGCCATTGCACACGTAACTCTCGGTCTGACCGAGAATCGCAAATCGGTGTGACCGAGTTCAGGACTTTGTGAAACCCTAGCAGTCTCCGTGCCACCAAACCGTGAATCGGTCTGACCGAGTTCACTAGTTTAGATTCCAAAAGCTGCTTCGGTATCCCCGAGATTACAAATCAGTAGATCCGAAATGCTTTCTGTGGAAAACTAAAACTAAGTTTTTGACTCATTTTCTTTTGCTAAAAACTCTGTATTTTGTGATGCACATCTATTCTACCTCATCTATATCTATTCACAGGGTCTGCTGTCAGTGTTTGCAATATGTCTGATCAGAGTGACAGTCCGAACAAGTCAGAGGAGCAGGTTCAGGTGAGTGAGGGCACTAGTCCCTCTAGCTGCTATGATGAGGGTAGCAGGAGCACACCCAATAACTTACCCAAGGCATCCACCAGAGCTAGAAAGAAGAGAACCTCAGATTCTGAGGATGAAGACTATGTGGCTGTTGAGGATGAGGCCACTTCCAAGAAGAAGGTGCTCAAAAAGGAGTATGGCACGACTGCTGCCACTAAACCTGGTATGAAGACCGAAGCACGTGCCAAAAGAATCCCCATGTCTAAGGCCAGAGCCTCTACTCAAGTACCTTTGGAATTTGAACCCAAAGAGGTTGCTGCAGAAGGGAAGAAGGGGAAGGAAAGGGTTAAGAAGACCATGGCCAGGGTTGTTGGAAAGCCTTCCATGATGGAAGAGGAAGAAGAGGAAGAGGTTGCTATACCAGCACCCAAAGCACCAAGGCTTATGGGTGATGCCATCAGGCCAGGAGCTGCTTCATCAAAGCCCAAAGAAGCTCCCAAAGCTAATGCTCCAAAGCCCAAATGTGCACCCAAGAGGAACACTAGGAGCATTCCTGCTGCAGAGAAGAACAAGGCCCCAGTGCCTGAAGCTGCTGTTGAAGAAGAAGATGACGAGGAACATGTCTTCAGAAAGTTGAAGCCCAAAATTCCAGATCACAATGATGTTCATCCTGTGGCTGAGGATATGAAGCTGAGGAAGGATGCAGGACTCAGGCAGTGGAGATTGACTGATCCCTATGCAGTCAGGAGGTGAACTGCTGTGGACTACAGGTTCCACACAAAGGAACAACAGGACTTCTATGAGACAATGCTGCTTGACAAGAAGCCAATTATCTGTCACATGACATGGGTAGACTGGGAGTACATCAAGAAGAATGAAGAGCATTATCCAAGGGTGTATGACAGTTTCAATGCTTGTGGAGTGGATAACTTTGTTGGGCAAAAGCTCACAAAGTGGAATGATGAGCTTATTATGCAGTTCTACACCACAACTCACTTCTACCCAGATGGAAGGATTGTCTGGATGTCTGAAGGTACTATGTACCAGTCATCAGTTGAAGAATGGGCAAAGTTAATCAATGCACCTAAGGAGAATGAGGATGACTTGGATGTCAATGCCAAGAAGAAGAAGGATCACAACTCCATGGCACACATGTACAGAGAGATCCCAGATGCTGCTATTGAGACACACAAGTTTGGTTCAGTACATTACCTTCTGTCAGGATTGCCAACAATCAACTGGATCCTCAGGCACACTCTTTTGCCTAAGTCTGGAGATCACAAGATGATTAGAGGCCATGCCATCAACCTACTTCACACATTTGATGTGCCTCAAAAGTTCAAGGTCATGAGCCTCATAGTGGAAACTATCAAGAGGACTGCCGCATATCAGAGGAGAAGTTGTGGGTATGCCCCACAGATCCAGGAGCTCATCAACTCCAAGATGGGCACAGGCACGTACCTCTTGGACAAGGAACACATGCCCATCTATCCAGATTTTGAGGACAACACAATGGTCATGGATGAAGATGAACCATCTTCTATGCAAGCACAAGCAAAGAGGGAGAAGGCAAGGACGGAAAAGGCTACCAAGATGCCAACCATTGATGAGGCATCTCGGTACTTCTTGAAGAACAAGTAGGAGCAGCTTGGCTACTTGATTGCCTCCACTCTGAGGATTGAGAAGGGACTAGCCACCCTGACTCAAAACCAGGAGAGCCTGGAGAGGATCATAGAGCAGAAGTTCTATGACTTGGATGTGAAGGTCACTGAGATACAGTCAGTTGTTGAGCTACTTCAGGATTACATGCAGGAGAGGAAGGGCAAGACTACTACTGATGCTTTTGCCAGAGTGCCCAGGAGCCAGAGATTAGCTGCAGTGCCTGTTATAGACACCAGAGCCACTTCATCTACACCAGCTACAGCTTTTGTGCAACCACCTCCAGCACCTACTCCATGAGCTCCATCCACATCTACTAAAGTCTTCGTCCAAGGAGCCATGTCTACACCACCACCTGAAGACCAAGCCTGAGAGACAATTTAGTGCTATGCATTTTCTATGAACTTTTTGGTAACTTGTTGCCAAAGGGGGAGAAAAATGTATAGATCATAGGCTTCGAGAGAGAGAGTTGCTTTTGTTCTCTCTTGTTTTGATGGTTAAACTTTATTTGCTTGTTTGAGATACTTTATGCATTTGTGAGATACTTGGATGATCATGTGTTTGATCATATGCTACCTTATGCTTGTTGGATGACATTATCCTTTTATCCATATATGATCATTCAGTTTGCTTGGTGATGAGTGTATGTATTTAATTATTATTATTTTGAGTGCTCCACCAAGATGTATGTGACATGGAAGAGTAACCCATGAGCCTAATTCCTTGTGCATTTGCAGTCCAAAGCAAATCTTAAACTATGCACAAATTTAGGGGGAGCTCTTGCTTATCACATACTTCTCAAAAGCGACAATGTTTTTCACTCTTATTATCATTTGTCAAAGCTTTGATCTATATGTTGTCATCAATTACCAAAAAGGGGGAGATTGGAAGTGTAACTACCCCTAGGTGGTTTTGGTAATTCCTAACAACATATAGCTCATTGAGCTAATGCTACATCAAGTTAAATATTTCATGAAAGCTCAATGATTGGCATGGCATTGATGAGAAAAGTGGACCCCTCAAAATACTAAGGACAAAAGGATTGGCTCAAGCTCAAAGCTCAAGAATCTACATTTTATATTTTAGTGATCCAAGGTCACATTGAGTGTATAGGAAAATCCAATACTATCAAGGAGGGATGAGGTGTTGCTTAATGGCTTACTTGCTCAAAGTGCTTAGTGGTATGCTCCAAAGCCCTCAACTACTTTCTCACATCCACATATGACCCAAACCAAAAGTCAAACTCGGCCTCGCCGATTCTTTCTATCCAGCGCCACCGAGTTCAGGTGTCATAGCCACTGCCACAAACCCTAGGCAAATTGGTCTCACTGATAGGCATCTCGGTCTCACCGAGATGGCATTGTAATCTCTCTGTTTCCCTTCATAACGTTTCAGTACCACCGAGATGAGCGATCGGTCCCACCGAGATTGCAATGTAAACTCTCTGTTTCCTTTTCGTAACATTTTGGTCTCACCAAAATGAGCGAATCGGTCCCACCAAGTTTACCTGACCAACTCTCTGGTTAGCTTATTACCAAAATCAGTCCCACCGAGTTTGTGTAATCGGTCTCACCGAGATTACGTTATGCCCTAACCCTAACCATATCGGTCCTACCAAGTTGCATGTCGGTCCCACCAAAAATCGTAACGATCACTAGATTTGCTAAATCGGACCGACCGAGTTCTTCAATTCGGGCCCACCGAGTTTGGCAAGTTGTGTGTAACGGTTAGATTTTGTGTGGAGGCTATATATACCCCTCCATCTCCTCTTCATTCGTGGAGAGAGCCATCAAAACGTGCCTACACTTCCAGCATACATTTTCTGAGAGAGAACTACCTACACTTGTGTTGGGACCAAGATATTCCATTCCTACCATATGAATCTTGATCTCTAGCCTTCCCCAAGTTGCTTTCCACTCAAATCTTCTTTCCACCAAATCCTAATCCTGTGAGAGAGAGTTGAGTGTTGGGGAGACTATCATTTGAAGCACAAGAGCAAGGAGTTCATCATCAACACACCATTTGTTACTTCTTGGAGAGTGGTGTCTCCTAGATTGGCTAGGTGTCACTCGGGAGCCTCTGACAAGATTGTGGAGTTGAACCAAGGAGTTTGTCAGGGCAAGGAGATCGCCTACTTCGTGAAGATCTACCGCTAGTGAGGCAAGTCCTTTTTGGGCGACGGCCATGGTGGGATAGACAAGGTTGCTTCTTCGTGGACCCTTCATGGGTTGAGCCCTCCGTGGACTCGCGCAACCGTTACCCTTCGGGGGTTGAAGTCTCCATTAACATGGATGTACGATAGCACCACCTATTGGAACCATGACAAAAACATCCGTGTCTCCAATTGCGTTTGAATTCTCCAAACCCTTCCCTTTACATTCTTGCAAGTTGCATGCTTTACTTTCCGCTGCTCATATACTCTTTGCATGCTTGCTTGAATTGTATTAACATTGCTTGACTTGTGCTAAGTTAGCTAAAATTTGCCAAATACTAAAATTGGGAAAAGGATAAGTTTTTATTTGGTCAAGTAGTCTAATCACCCCCCCTTCTAGACATACTTTCGATCCTACAATAGTGCTCAGGTTTCCAGTAGGTCCCATCAGCATTGAGTGTCCTATCAAAGGCAATACCCTCTTTCCTAGGGTTCCTATTCAAGATCTGCTTTTTGAGAACATCGCAAAGAGTCTGAGGCCCTTTGAGGCTTTTGTATATGCCTGTCACATACAATTCCTTGAACCCTGCATTATCATTAGTGATACTTGTGGTATCCTCAGATGAGAAATTTGTGACCATAGAGACAGTTGAAGAATTTACAGTAATATAAGCATTTGAACATTCAGGTGAGGAGTTAGCAGATTCACGCTCAATGCATTTCAAACATGGTGGAATGAATTCTTCCTGAGCGGAACTGATCTATTGAGCAAGCAATGAATCGTTTTCCTTATGAAGATCTTCATAACTCACCCTTAACTTCTCATGATCTTGCTTTCTCTAAAGAAAATCATAGGAGAGCTTCTCATGATCGGCTAAGTGAGAGTTATGATGAGTCTGAAGATTATCAAACATAGACTGAAGTTGCTGAAGATTATTAGTCAGAGTTTGAGTTCGATCCAATTCCTCACCCAACAAGTCATCGCTTTTGTCTAGCAGATTTTGAACCTTTTCCAAAGCCTTTTTTTGTTTAACAGCAATCTTAGCAAGTTTGGAATAGATAGATTTGAGATTTTCATCGGATTCATACTCACTAGATTTAGAGGGGGAATGTTTGAGTACCTTGGCACCTTTTGCCATGAAGCAATAGGTGGGAGCGTAGTCATCGACGCTGTTGTCAGCTGTGTTGGGGAGGTCATTTTCTTAAGCATTGAAGATGGACTTGTTAACGTAAGCACTAGCGAGGGCTAGGCTCGCCACACCAAAGTATGACTCCTCAAATTCATCCTATTCCACATTTTCCTCAGATTCAGCTTCAGAGTACATTTCCTTGCCAATAAATGCTCAAGCCTTTTTGGAACTACTCTTCTTGTGAGATGAAGACTTTGAAGATTTTGACGATGAGGACTTTGAAGATTTTGACGATGAGGACTTTGAAGATTTCTTCTTCTTCTTTGAGTCATCAGAACTGTCATCCTTGTACTTCTTCTTCTTTGATTCCTTCTCCCACTAACGACAATCAATAACGTAGTGACCAAGTTTCTTGCATTTGTGGCAAGTCCTCTTCTTGTAATCGTGGGATGAGGAATCAGATCTCATGTCATCACTTATTGAAGATTTTCCAAAGAGACCATGCCTTGAGAACTTTTAGAATTTCCTCACGAGCATTGCCAGGTCCTGGCTTAGTTCTTCAGGATCACCAAGGCTGGTACCAGAATCCTCACCTTCAGATTCAAAGACTGCCTTGGCCTTTAGTGCACGTGATCTTCCATAACTTGGCCCTAGAGGTCTCTCTTCTTAGCAAGTTGGAACTCATGAGTATTTAGCCTCTCGAGGATATCAGCAGGATCTAGTGACTTGTAGTCTCCACGTTCTTGAATCATCAGTGCAAGAGTATCAATTGAGGAATCAAGTGATCTCAGCAATTTCTTCTTCACCTCATGGTCGGTAATGTTAGTGGCACAAAGTGCTTGAAGCTCATTTGCGATGTCAGTGAGGCGATCGAAGGTTTGCTGAACATTTTCGTTGTCGAGTCTTTTGAAGCAGTTGAAGAGATTGCGAAGAACTTCAACTCGAGAGTCACATTGAGTAGAGACCCCTTTGTTGACCTTGGACAACCTGTCCCAGATAAGCTTTGCTATTTCCCAAGCAATCACTCTGCCGTACTGTCCCTTGCTCAGATGGCCACATGTGATATTCTTCGCTTGATAATCGGGTTGCTTGAATCTCTTTGTCACAGGAAACCATGGCCACCTATGGGACAAGGATGGCCCCTTGCTGGTTTGGCAGCGGGGAGTCGCATTGCACAAAGAGCAGACCAACGTGGGGCAGCACGGCAGAGATCACACGGGCAGTTTTACCCAGGTTCGGGCCACCGCGAGGTGTAAAACCCTACTCCTGATTTGGTGGATTGATGGTGGAAATGTGGTGTTGGAGCGTAGTACACTTGCCTGGCAAGGGTTGCCTCAGCGACAACGACTACACGCGTATGGGGTGTGAGTTATCCAAGCTTCTAACCTCTCGAGCCGTTGCCATGGGCCTCCTTTTGTACATTAAGGAATCACCACAGTGGCAAATCAGTCATTAGACACTGATAAGACAGCAAATAGTGCTATCATACCTAACTCTACAGGCTGACAGGGAACATTTAATCCGGCGCTTAACGTCACGTCGTTTGTTGCCCGATAAGGCTTGCCGAGCTATCTTGCCAACTCTGTGCCTGCTTGTCTGACACATCATAGGACGCGTGTCACCTATGGGTTTTCTGGTAGAAAGGGGATGCCATGTGGCGAATGACTGCCACCTAACCTCTCTTCGGCTTGACACTGCACTGATCAACAACGTGAATCGTGGTGGAGTGCTTGGTGAGGTGTTTCAGCCTCCGCAAGCCCCGGCAGGCCCTGTCAGGACGCCTTGGTCATCTTCTTCTGGGGGTGGCCTCGCCCCTTGCCTGGGTCGCCTTCCCTTCAAGGGAGGCTTCTTTCTTGATGATATCTTGCTTCTCTGGCTTGGTCTTAGTCCCTCTGATCTGCTTGTTGGTTCTTCGAATCTCCTGGTTTCTCGTACTTTGTCTTTGACTGGTGCTTCAATCTTGATCCTGTGCTTGTGCATAGTCGGGTCAACAGATCCTGGGTTTGTTGCACCGACAGAAGCCACCGGGCCTACCCCAAACACGCTGCCAAGCGTCGTCTGGGTAGGACCTAATAAGTGCACAGACAGAGTTGCTGAAGAGGCTGGTCTCTTGAGATCGTCGGGGATGCAGTTGGCCGCGCTACACCACTCCGCGGACGCGTGCGGTGCGCGCGCACTTCGGCGCCCCGTGCATCCTCGATGAGCCGGGTGTTCATCTGCTGGTTGTGCCACAACGCTAATGCCATCCTTGGCACACTGAAACCAACCGTGTCCAGCGATGATGAGCGTGTCATTCACCGCGGTCGCCATGTCTAGAGGCGGTGCTGGAGCTGCACCACGTTGCTGGCCCCCACGACCAACATGAACGGTTGCCGGTGGCGAGGAGGTCGTGGGCTAGCTCCTCCATTGGACTAGTCTACGCTACATTTTCCCGATAGGTGTGCCCCACATGTCGGTTTCCCTGTTTTCCCGGCCATATTCGAGCGACAGTGCTCCGCGTTACGCATTAGGCCTTTCACTATGTAGGCCAAGCGAGACAACTTATTGTTTATTTGAGCCATTCATGTATAATCATGTGCCGTTTGCTTATTTCTCATTCTTCTCCAACCCTCTTCTCCATCGATCATACCACCCTCCGGTCGAGTCCATCCTCCCGCATGCCTCATTTGAACATTCCGTCGAGTATCATTCGCATGTGGGCCTAGACCATGCTTGTATTTCCAATGTTGTAATTTGTCCGACATGCATACAAACAAATGGTTCGTTTAAAGTTTCACTTTGCCTCTACTATGTGTCGCTTCACGACTTAGTTTTGACATCCCAGTCAGTTCATGCCAAGACACATGTTGACGAGATCGATTGATGCTGAGAGATCAATTGTATCGGCATTCTGGATGTGGGGGTATCCAGCCCTGCCTGCATGCGGCCCACCACGTGGCTCCATCGACGGCCTAGTATGGCCCAGCTTCAGCATCAACAACTCAAGACCCTCACGAGGGGCCAAGCCTCGCGAGGCGGACTATGGCAAGACCCCCAAGGGGATCGGCCTCCTCAGGCTAGCTCCCGAGGGGCGGAGGGTTCTATGTAAGGTATACCTCATGAGGCTCAGCTGACGTGAGCAATGACGACCAAGGCCAGGCGGGCGCCAGGCTGGCGCAGAGCGCAGATTTCCTCTTCGGTGCAAAGTAGGCAAGCCACAGGTGCGGAGTCCCGAGGAATCAGCCAAAGGTTTCCATTCTGGTGGAACGAGACCAAGACCGCCAACACCAAGGTCATCGACGAGCCCACCGCAGCGTCATGACCAGAGGCTTTTCGTAGGCGAAGACTACTTTTGTCAGGATAAGTTGTACTACTTGTCCGCTTTCAAATTCGGCCGTTGTGGGATCCCTTCCCGCCAACATTTGGGAAGAGGACCAAGGCCACTATAAATAGGACTAGCCACCACCATAGAGGCAAGACAAGTCGAACTAGCCCACACCACACCAGCTCCCTTGAGCTCAAAACACCTCATCTCCTGAGGCCAGATCATCCACTGTACTAGTTCATCCTCAGCCCTCCGAGGAAATCCACCAAAACGCTGGAGTAGGGTATTACACCGCCAGGTGGCCCGAACCAGGATAAACTGTTGTGTCTCTTTGTCTGTCTGAGCATGTCGCGCTAGGCTTAGGAGGATCGCGAGTAGGCAGGCTGGGTAGGTTGAGATCTCCGCACACACCCTAGAGTTTGAGCCTCTCAAGGGTTGGCGGAACCCGTAATCCGGCATTTGGCACGCCAGGTAGGGGTGCGTCGGGTCTTCTCTTCCGTCAACCGGTCTCCTGCCACTCCGTCACCTCCATGGCCGATGCACACCGAGCTCGCGCCGAGCGTCGAGCCGCAGTCGCTGCCCCCGTCGCTCAGACAGCTCCGGCGGGCGATGGCTGTGCCCATCACGCTCCATCTTTGGTGGCCAACGCCGCCACGGGCCCTGCCGGCCATGAGCATCCAACTTCAATGCTGCACACGTCGGTGTGTCGCGACGGGCGCACCGCTACTCCGTCACTGACCCCAGCAGCTTTGTCATCCCACGCGCGTCGTGGCCAGGAGGACGCGCAGGCCGCTCTGCTCATGGCGCGAGAGCTCCTTTGCTACCGCCCGGTGGGTGACCTCTACGAGGAGTGGCTCGAGCGGATCGCTGAGCTAGTCAGTGTAGCGCACGGGGGCTCCATCGACCCAGCTCGCTCACTGCCTCAGCAGCCTCCTACAGCGGGCGACGTGGTACACGGGGCTCCTCCGCCACCTCCGGCCCAAGGAGCCATCGTCGCACCAAGGCGTGCGGCACCGCGGTGCGAACCGCCGTGCCCGGCGCCAGTTCGGGAGGATGTGAGCTGCCAAGTGGTGCAGCGACCTCAAGGAGAAGCGCGCGTACTTCCAACACCCCAGCACCAGGCCCATGTACCGCCACAGGAGTGGCGGTTAGCGTGCACCATGACCAGTTTCCACCCCCTCGACGACCTCCGGTGGCCACGGCAGGGTGTCGCACGTTCACCCTGGAGCTCCGCAATGTCGTCTGGCCAAGCAAGTTCAAGCATGACCTGCCTCCGCGCAATGACGGTACCGCCAACCCCGCCGAGTTCCTGCAGCTCTATGAGTTGAGCATTGAGGCAACCAGCGGCGATGAGAAGATCATGGAAAATTGGTTCCCGATGGTCCTCAAGGATGGGCACACGTTCTTGGCTCCTGAACCTACCCGACAGGTCAATTTCTTCTAGGAAGGAGATGCACGACCGCTTCATCGCCAACTTCCAGGGCACTCGTGACCGTCCGTCGGCCGCGGGTGACCTGCGTTGCATCAAGCAGGAACCTGGAGAGACCCTGCAGAAGTATATCCAGCGCTTCAACAATGTTCTCCTCAAGATCCCCAAGGTGTCGGACGAGGCCATCATTTCAGCATTCACTAATGGCATCCGCGATGTCAAGATGAAGGAGGAGCTCGCTATCCATGAGGATCTCTGCACAGCTCTGGAGATGTTCAACATGGCGAACAAGTGCGCGAGGGATAAGGAGGGGAGCCTCTCCCTCCTCGGGCTCCCCAATGCTAATCCAGAAGACAAGAAGGCCAAGACCAAAGACGTGAAGCACAAGGGGCCAGCCGGGCTTGCGGCCGAACCAGAGACGAAGCGCGGTAGCGACCACCCCGAGTCATCCAAGAGCAATCGGCCCTTTTGCGTCTTCCACATCGTTCACAGCCACAACACAAACGACTGTCAGGAGCTCAAGGCCTTTTGCGACGGACGCCTCGGTCGACGCCCCAAAGCAACGATCGATGCTATGGTCGTGGGGGCGGCCAAGGTGGAGGACGCTGGGACGGATGCGACCACCATCAGGAGTGGCGCGACCAGCCTCAGGAGGATAGCTGGTAGGGCCAGCCTCGCAAGGGCGCCTGGAGGGAGCAGCCTCGTGAGGAGCGCCCTTGGGGTAACGCAGCTCTGCCTCCTCTACCTCCACCACCGAAAAGGAATAAAGATCACCACCATGACGAGGGGCTAGGGGCTTTAGGAGCCTCGGGCCATCATCGGCATCCTGGGTGGCTCACAGGCCCTGGCTTCCCACCGCGTCTTCAAGCTGTTCGCGCGCGAGGTGAATGCAACACTCCCAAGCCCGAAGCAACTCGCCTTCTCAGGTGGTCCAAGTGCGCCATCACCTTCAGCTCCTCAGACCAGCTCAAGTGCGCGGCCACCGCTGGTGCGCTCCTATACTCTGCTCCCCCGTCATCAGCAACGTGGTCGTCACCAAGACTCTCATCGATGGCGGAGCAGGTCTCAATGTTCTGTCTGTTCAGACGTTCGACAGACTCCAAGTGCCATACTACCAGCTTCACCCAACCAAGCCATTTTCAGGAGTGACCGACGGTTCTACACACCCGATAGGGCAGATCCGCCTCTCTGTCAGCTTCGGCGAGCGCAACAACTACTGCACCAAGTTCTTCGACTTTGACGTCACCGACATCCGCCTGCCCTATAAAGACATCCTAGGGTACACAGCACTTGCCAAGTTCATGGCATCTACGCACCACAGCTACAACGTCCTCAAGATGCCAGGAAGCGGCGGCGTCATCACGGTCGCGTGTCTAGAGAAGGATGCGGTGTGCTCCCTCAACCGCGCCTTACAGGCTGCAATGGTAGAGAACCCTAAAGACGAGGGCGACACCCTTCCTCCAGAGGTCGCCCCCAAGATGAAGAAGCTATAGCTGGGACAGGGGTCTCGTGAAGGAGCATCGCTCGAGGACGCTGCAATGAGCCTCGCGTCCCCGGCCGCAGCACCTTCACCCATTGCATAGGAAGGCGTGCCCGGCTCCCCTCTCAGGTAGGGCTCGGGGGCGCTCCTCGAGAGGGCCTCAGACCTAGCCAGGGTCATGAGGGAGGCGCTCGGGCACCATGTGGAGGCGCTCTTCAGAGCACGCTTCCAAGGAGAAGGCAACAGGCGGGAGGTGCCAGGTGGTCAGGAGTTCATCAGCAAGGTAATCGAGGAGATTCAAAAATCAAGGATTCGACAAGGCGATCGTCGCTTGCCGCGTGGAGCAGCTCACTGCCCTAGAGAGGGTACGGAGTTCCGCATCTGCATCGACATCCCCGGGCTCAACAGGGCCGCATCTCGGTAGCTCATCTGGCCGTCTTGTGTTGGCCTGTGCGAGGATCCACCTCACTGCTATGTTTGCATGCCCTTTGACCTGCCGAGTGCGGCTGTGGTGTTCCAGCGCTGCATGAGGGATGCCCTGGCGGCTTGCGAGGCCAGGCATTAGGCGATCCTGGCAGAGATGGAGGAGCATCTTCCGGAGCCTCCCGGGCCCTCTGAGCCTCCCGAGGCTCGGCACCAGAGCGGCTCATGAGGAACGACTCCAGCAGCACGCGTTTTTTGGCTACTTTAACACCTCTTTAACAACGGTACCAGGTGACATCTGTCTAGTTCGTTTAGTCTGGGGGTGCCCCTCGGGCTACATCATTCCGTGGCCGTGTGGACCCGTCCCTACGACATGTATCATTTTGCATTCACCAGTATTATCTAACCATTTCTATGAGTTTACCTATGATCGTCACCCTACGACCGCGAGTCTCAGCCGCCCCACGGCCCCCCATGTGTTCACTGGCTTGCACCTCTCCTGCATCGCTGCATAACAACTCACGTCGGCACGGTGCTTGTGCTTGGGTACGTCCCTGCAACACTGATAAACCTGGGGATTGAGCTCTGGTTTGCGACCCGCCTCGCGCACACCACCTCCCCAGGTCCTTGGTGCCTCTGTCCTATGCCCTGGGATGCAGGCCCGCTCCGCAGGGGCTCCCGATCATTCCTGTCATCTAACCTGCAGGTTCATCTGGCAGTGGGCCATGGGTTTTCTTGGACGACAGCCATCTGGCCCCGTTAGTCCCTTGCACGTTAAAGGGGGGGGGCCTTCCGAGCATCACGTCTCGGGAGTTCCTACTAGCTCTCCAGCCCTCACCCCATGGCCTTGATCACGGCATTGCGACCTGCATACCAGCAGCGGCTGAGCTTGCTCGGGGGCCGGGCCCCGAGGACGTAGAGCACCTGGGCAAGTGGGGCAGGAAGGTGGCCACTGCAGGCCGAGCCCAATGGTACCGCCATAGGCGCAGGAGCAAGCACCATCTTCCTAATGTACCAGGACACCAAAAAGATAAGTCACGATCCGCTGGGGCACCAGGTTCGCTCCCCGCACACCCCGCCCCGCAGTTCCATTTTGGCAGTTCCACTCCCCTTTTTGATTCTCTGGGTAGCTGTTTGCACGCCAAGGGGGACCTCATGAGCATCACGTCTCATGATCTCTTACCGGACCTCGGGCCGCTCACCTCCTAGCCTTGACCACAGCATCGTGACCTGGCATACTACCGACGACTGAAGCCTGCCTGAGGACTGGGTCCTGTCGATAGAGCGCCGCGCTGCCAAGGGAAAAGAAAAGGGAGGAACCATGCCAAACTGGGATACACGAGTTCATCACAAAATCAAAAGAAGCAATGCTGATATTGAGTACATTCCAATCTTTACAAACCCCATGGGGGCTGATCTTCATTCCGCGCAGGGAAGCCAACTACTAAATCCTATGGCATCGCTGGTGAGCTGGGTGGCAGCCGTAGCCGCACTCCAGCCTCGGCGGGAGCTTGGCGGCACATAGCTGTCGTCACTCGACTCCAGAGAACCACTGGGCTCAGGAGGGTCACTAGATTCCCAGGAGTCGCTGCTGCTGCTGGACGAGGCGCCAAGGGGGACAGCAGTGGGCCCGGCACCCGCTGCAACGTTCCGCAGGCCGGTTCCTCCGGGACAGCATTCCAGCCGTTCGCCCTCCTCATTGAAGACCTTGAAGAACAGAGTGGTCGCACCGTCATACTCGAAGTGGATCTCCAGGGGCCCCTCTGGGCGGCAAGCCCGGGCAACCTCGCCCCATCCTCGCGTCATGAAGACATCTCCAGGGGGCACCACCTCGACTTCAGTTTCGGTGGCCAAGCTGCAGCACCCAGTGTGTTGCAGCCACAGCTCAACCGGCCCCCTCGAAGGCAGCTCGCTGGTGAAGAACCGCGGGAGCCGGATCTAGGTGTCGAGAGGCATCACCGCCCACACCACAAACTCACGCGAGCTGCCCTCAGCGTGGGTCCGTGGCACAGTCGGCAGGGCAATGACGACCATGCCATCATTGTCGGGCGCCACTTGACGGCCCACACCTTCGTCTTGAGCACGAGCGTATATGGGAAGAGGGAAGCAAGGGGGAGACATCGACTGCCAAGGCATGGTCACCTCTCGCCCCGTGTTGGCATCGTGAGGGATATGGAGCCACTTCTTCGGTGGGACATGATCAGGACCCTCCCTAGGGGCCTTCCCCTTCTCGGCCGCAGAATACCTCCTGATCGATGCCATGGGAGTAAGATGGAGAAGAGAGAAGCAGGTGGAAGCAAGACAAAGGAGAGATGGGTGAGGGGCTCTGCCCCTCCCTCACCTTTATAGCCAAGGGAAGCCAACCACCGGCCTCCACGACCTCGCACCATCATGACCTTCTGCATGCCGCATCGTCCCGTCAAGTCGAACGGTTGCCGAGGCAGCATGGGGAAGCGGAGTCGCCCATGTCCCATCAATCGCCACACGACATCAAGGCCGCAGGCGGTTAGGGCCCGCGGCGCTTCGCACTTGCCCTTTGGCTCCGCGGTGCCATCAAGTCCGAGCGCGCCTTGGGCCCGGGGGCCACTGTCGGCATTCTGGATGTGGGGGTATCTAGCCCCGCCTGCCTGCGGCCCACCACGTGGCTCCATCAACGGCCAGGTTTGGCCCAGCTTCAGCATCAACAACTCAAGACCCTCGTGAGGGGCCAAGCCTCGCGAGGCGGACGACGCCAAGACCCCTGAGGGGATCGGCCTCCTCAGGCTGGCTCCTGAGGGGCGGAGAGTTCTATGTAAGGTATACCTCATGAGGCTCCGCTGACGTGAGCCATGATGACCAAGGCCAGACGGGCGCCAGGCCGGCGCAGATCGCAGGTTTCCTCTTCGATGCAAAGGAGGCAAGCCACAAGCTTGGAGTCCCGAGGAATCTGCCAAAGGTTTCCATTCTGGTGCAACGAGACCAAGACCGCCAGGATGACAGGACAGAGGTCATCGACGAGCCCACCGTAGCGTCACGACCAGAGGCTTTTCGCACGCAAAGACTACTTTTGTCAGGATAAGTTGTACTACTTGTCCCCTTTCAAATCCGGCCGTTGTGGGATACCTTCCCGCCAACATTTGGCAAGAGGACCAAGGCCACTATAAATAGTACTAGCCGCCACCATGGAGGCAAGACAAGTCGAACTAGCCCACACCACACCAGTTCCCTTGAGCTCAAGAACACCTCATCTCCTGAGGCCAGTTCATCCACCGTACTAGTTCATCCTCATCCCTCCGAGGCAATCCACCAAAATGCTGGAGTAGGGTATTACACTGCAAGGTGGCCCGAACCAGGATAAACTATTGTGTCTCTTTGTCTCTCTGAGCTTGTCGCACTAGGCTTAGGAGGATCACAAGTAGGCAGGCTGGGTAGGTTGAGATCTCCGCATGCACCCCAGAGTTCGAACCTCTCAAGGGTTTGCGGAACCCGTAATCTAACAAATTGCCTGTCGTGCAGTGAGATAAAGGTTTGGTCTATTTCTATGATAGAAATGACCCATGGGGGGGTGGGGGGAGGGGTTGTGGTGATCAGAGGGAGTATATTGTACATTCATAAGCGAAACGAACGTATTGTACCCGCCCTAGTCCTCTTGCAACCGATCTCCAAACCCCGAGATGAAATCGAGAGAGAACGAGTGGGGGCATGTGTGATACCTAAGGCGGATTCAAAATTTTGAACCAGTGACCATAGCATCCGCAAATCATATATAAAGGGTATTCAATGTTCGTTTCACTTTTGAACGTACAATATACTCCCTCCGATCCTTTCTAGTTTACATATAAGTTTTATTTGTAGTCAAAGTGTCTCTACTTTGATCAAACTTACGGAAAAAAGTATCAACATTCAACAACGCCCAATCAATATTGTTAGATTCGTACGTACTCCTAGATTTCTATTCAGACATAGATGGTTTCCAATTTGTTTTCAACCGCGTGAATGTGCTAGTTCTCGCGCATGCTCTTCCTACTAGGATTTCTCCACGTATAGCCAGTCCAATAGTAACTTTTTTTAAGCTCCCTATCCAATAGTACTAGTGGAGTACTGACAACATCTGTACTAGAGTATGCAGTGCTCATAGTACTCCCTCCTTCCATTTATATAGGGCCTATGTGGAGCAGAGAGATGTGAAAAAGTAAGGGGAGTGCACTCTCATGCAAGAGCCTAGCTATAGGCCCATTTTGGATACTCTAACTCAGTTAGAGGTTAGAGTTAGATTCTAACCCTTAACTAACTCTAGCCAAAGAGGTGTTTGGATGACAGGGTTAGATGGAGCGCGGATACGGCGAGGCGCCTTCTTGGGCGGTGCGAGAGGGAGAGAGGAAGAGGACGAGAAGCTTCAAAGAAGTGGGGAGGGATCTGCTGCGGGGAGAACGAGAGAAAAAAGTGTTTTTTATGGCCCCGAGAAGAACTAACCCAAATAAGCACCTTTTGGGTGGGTTAGATTTTTTAGATGGGTTAGATGCATCTAACCCAAACTAACCCTCCTGTTTGGATATTTTTTGGGTTAGTTGAGTCCAAACTAACCCAAACTAACTCTAACCCATTGATCCAAACAGGGCCATATATGCATTCCTAGTTAAATACAATAAATATGAAGAAAGAGATAGAGAGGAGATGGAAAAAGGTACTAATACTATAGACAACCTTATATTTTTTTGCTGGAAATGGCCAACATTATAGCCCACACTATTGTATGAGTGCATATAGATGATGGCTATAGATGACATGGCAGTTCCTTATAGCATCGGCTGGCTATACTATTAACCATGCTCTAATGCGTTTTTCAAAACCGCCTTTGACTATTGACAAGATTAATAGTACATGAGATGTATAATGTGAAAATTATATCATTGGAAGCTCCTTTCACATACGAATTTGACCGTATGCTTTGTGTAAGTTACATGTCATATATTATTACTCTAACATTTGTTCAAAGGTAGCCTCGAAAAATGCATTAGGCCCTGTATAGTAAATGGAAGGAGGGAGTAGTAGTGGAAGTGGATCCTCTGATATAGGTATCCCTGCCTTACTCTCCCTTTCGGTCACTTACTGGCGGAACCCATGCTTGTTGGGCCCCGCATGTCAGTTACTCAATGGGTTCGGCCACGTTAGGGGATCCTCATCCGTAGTATACTCCCTCGTTTTTATTTACTCCACATAAAACGGAGGGAGTGGTAGTATAAATGATGCGGGCGCGGGAGGGGGAGGGACGTTAGTTTGCTCTCAACTGCGGTCTCACAAGCGAGAGAAAACGCAAGACGAAGCGCGTTCCATTCGGTGAGCGACGTGGAGGATTCAGCATGCCAGGGTGCAACCCGAATGCGACAAGAGCGATGTATAGTCAAAATGATTGACTGGTCATCACCGGAACCACAATTCACGCCAGAACCTCCGTTGCTCGGCCTACGCCAACCATTGCCCCAAAACCACACCTCCTCTCCAGCCCATTCCCCCACCTTTCGATCCCCTAGCCCGCATCAAGTGTCCCCTAGTTCGCTGGAAAGCCATGGTGGACCACAATACCACGTACTACAAGATGCTGACGTCGGAGCATCATGCAGAAATCACGGCGGCGGTCGGCACCATAGACCTTTGTTGCCAAGCTCGCTTTGCGGCGGGCCAATCCCCGAGTTCTCTGGAGCCAAGCTACGAGGAGGAGGAACTCGATCCAATGTTCATGGCGGAGGTCGCGGCCCAGAAGGCCCCCGATGGGTATGAGACGATGGACGTCGACTTCATGCCGATTGTCCGGGTCCCCCATGGTGCAGGCGGACCAGCGGTTCAACCTGGCGATACTAAAGGAGGACCGGGAGGTAGAGGCTTAACTCAACATGGAGCACACGCATGCCACTGCCATGGAGGCTCTCCTACAGGCGGAACCGGATGTCATGGATGTGAATCGGGCGGTGCAGGATCAATTTGAGGCGGAGTGCACGGATGCCTCTGCCATCAAGGCCCTCCTGCAGGTGGAACCAGACGTCCTGGAGCTGAACCGGGTGGTAGAGGCTCAACTCGACGCTGAGCGTGCGGATGCCTCTGCCATCGAGGCCCTCCTGCAGGCGGCACCGGACGTCTTGGACTTGAACTGGGCGGTGGAGGCTCAACTCGACGTGGAGCGCATGGATGATGCTGCCATCGAGGCCCCCCTGCAGGCAGAACCGGACGTCCTCGACTTGAACCGGGCGGTGCTCTCGTCCGTGCAGAGCACCCGCATGATCCGTGTGAACGAGTAGCTGGAGGCCAAGGACAACAACGGTGCGGAAACACACATCGACAGCTACGGCTGGTTTGTGCCGATAGCCAAAGACGACAAGGCCGTCTCGTTCCGCGAGCAGTGATAGTTTTTCTTTATGTTGTTGTTTTTATGGATCTTTTGCTGTGTAAAAACATATATTGTTATGCAAGTCATCTGACTTTCATATTTTGGGCCAGCCTACCATTTCAGGCGGCTCGATGAATATCCTACATCTCCTAACCCTTCTTCCTCACCTCTTCTTCTTCCCCAACAGACCACCGTACGGGCCGTGCGGATCCTCCCCAACATGCGGTTGGATAAACATACTGTATGAACGAACATTATGTATCAGTGGTAGGATGGCTGAGTTTTTTTTGTTTACATGTGGTAGCACGTGTTAGTGAGGGTGCGTTCACTTGGTTGGGTTTGCGGCGTGCAGGAGCGACTGTGTGAGGGTGCAGTGCGACCGCGGCGTACAGGAGCGACCGTGTGAGCGTGCGGTGCGACCACGACAGCCATGCGCAAGTGTACCTCCTTTTCATTCTGAAAACTTTAGGCAAGCTTGGCAAAAATGTGTGGCTAAGTATGGCAATGCAAGGCCTACACCCAAACAGGATAAGTACATACGTACTAGGAGTACTAGTGTTAAAAAAGAAAGGCGGGGTTTTCCTTCACCGGATTAATCGATACAAATCCTCGTTTGACGTGTCAATTAATGCGTTTTTTTCTCTCCAAAGCCCAAAGAGCTAACCATCTCACTCCTCATCGCTTGATTAATGCAGTGCCATGCAAACCAACCTTCTCACTTTCGCATGCATGCAAGGGTATATTAATGTCCTTGGTTGCTAGTACAAGGCAAACCCCATCAATTTTCCCTCGATTAGTGTTAGTGGCCTTTTTCAAATTGTAATTTTGATATACTGGCCTTGTGTACAAAAAATGGAGGTAGTAACTATATTTGACTTCCTTCCCCATTGCGGTGACGTCGACAATATCTCGAACGTTGTGGTTTGGCGAAGTGCGTTCGACGGAGAACAGCATTGAGGGAGGCCATGGTAAGTTGTTCGCAAGTGCCTCTTGCAAGCCGAGACAATCACCTTATTTGCATCCAGGAAGTCTGTTGAACCAAAGGACACGTATATGTACTAGTACTACTAGTACACAATAGCGTCGTCCGTCCAGCTTAGTGCGGTGAGGTGGTTTCTCGAAGAAGACGATGGAGAAGCGGAGTTAGCAAAGAGTGAAATGATGGGTGCTTCATCCGTGCTTTGTGATTTGATGCCTCACTGCTTTGTGATTTGTGACAGAAGGGACAGGGGAGTAGACTCTGTGCTCTATATTGTACATGCATCCAAGCACGGGAGAAAGTGGAGAGACGTTGCATTTTTCTATTCCTTCAATCAATCAATCATGGAGCTTCGGTTCCATCTTTTTGGCTTTGGCAGCACCATCCACAATGGTTCCCATCGATGCTAAAAGCTATTTTCATATTTGGCTACACATTGTGGACGCGCTTAACCGTACCACTTGGTTTTGCTCCTGTGTGCTATCTATACAAATCTCTAAAAAATTATAGAATCAAGATTAGTAAAAAGGAGGTGATTTTGCCGCGCGGATGGCAGGGGAGGTTTCTTGTTTTTAGAGGATGTTGTCCTGGAGGTTCACTAACATGCTGTCCCACGTGTCAGTGCTTTACCAAGCCGATACACGTCCCACATGAGGCAGAGCAACGGCAGAAGCAACACATGGTTAACTTGAAGAAGATGAGGGAGAAGTGGATTCTGCAATGAGTGAAATGATGGTTGCTTTGTCACTCCAACTTCTTTTTTTAGCATTATTACTTCATCCCTCCAACTTAACTACGAGAAAGGTGCAGCTTTGTCATTTGACGTCTCATTGCTCATTATTACACCGGCGCCATGACTGGGGTGCTTCACCCCGGCTGCTCTGCACTGTATTTCGGTATGGCACATGGACACAGTAGCTTGATATCCCACATGTCAGCGAAAGAGACTAGAAGATTTATGAAAGCGAGCACTCCACTCTTACGACAGAGGAGTACACGACACGGCGGCCCAGTGAATTGTCACTTGTATTGTATAGTACTATAGTTGTTGTTTCGCACGATCCATCGATACAAACCTGATTAAACAGGAAAGGGCGGGATTTTTCCCGCGCGGTAGATGATACTGGCCATACATTTCAAAAGCAATTTTAATGTATGCAAACTGAATAATTAAGTAACAATATGATATCTAGTAAAACTAAAAACACATATGATTTATTGTGTTAGAGTGTAGTAGTAGTGTTGTATTGCATAGTTGTTAGATGTAACATGCGAGAACGTGTAGAGATGTAGTTTTGGAGGGCCTACAGAGAGAAAAGCATAATACGGTCACCGAACTTCAGAATATGCTAATTATTGTCACTATATATGTTTTGCGGTGATTATACGGTCACTTGGTCACGGTTCAGCATCAGATTGCACTCTGTTGACCGGCCAAATAGTCTGCATGGTACCATCTTGACTAGTTAAATTGACCATGTTCCTTGTGGGTCCCACCTGTTAGTTCGCATAGGGAAAAGGTCAGATAAACAGAAATTTACGCAGGCATGACAAGACTCTAGCCGGTGCGTGGGAATCACCTGGTTGTGTATGTGTCTGTCAGGGCCTGATGTGTGCGCATGCACGTTTAGGTTGAGCACTTGAGCGTGAGTGTGTGTGTTGGTCGTGTGGTGTGTGCATGCATGCGTGCGTGTGTGCGTGTGAGTGTTGCATGCATGCATGGATGCGTGTGTACGTGTGAGTGTTGTGTGCGTGGCTGCATGTGTTCGTGTGAGTGTTGCGTGCATGCAGTTCGTGTGCATGCTACGTGTGTGTATAATCACCACACCATCTCATGTGTGTTAAAATAGACGGCTCAGCATACCAATACAAGGCCACCTTGTCCGTTGTGCCCGCAGTCATGACTTTGAACCACCGTCCAATATTTTTTTGTCATTTGTTTTCATTCTTACTAGCAAGATGCCCGTGCGTTGCATGTAACACCAAGATGCATTTGTATGACTAGTTTATCTTGTGAGAGAAAACGATGAACGACGGAAGGCCTTATTTTCAATGTGGAGAGGTGTGTGGGTACTTTTTTGCAAAATTGCCATAGTTTCCTTCCTATCCTTCAGATATAAATCGGACGGCCTATATTGCACGATGGCAGGCACACCATCATCACCAACTCTGTTTTTTATAATAGTGTAGATGTAGAGTAGATACAAGCCGACAAGTAGGCCCTATGGTAGTGAGATAATGTGATGCAACACTAGAGGTGCCACGTGGAGCGTTCAACTGGTCAACTAGTCGTGTCTTGAGCAAATATAGAGTTGTACAGTGAGCCCGTGACTGTATAATAACCACAAAACGTAAATGGTGACCATAATGAGTGGATTCTAAAGTCCAATGTACGTATCGTGCTTTCGCTTCAAATACAATTATCATCACTGTATATATCGTGAGAGAAAGATGATACATGCATGAATGTGCTGGGGGCTTACTTTTAGAGGACCTGGAGATAGTTTGTGCACGTACGTGAAAGGGGCGTAGAGGGGGGTATGCGATGGAGAGAGAGATGCTCTTCGTTTCTCTTTATTATGACTAACTTTATATATAGTATAAAAATATACAAATTCATAGTGCGGAATAAATATCATTGTGGGCACCATGCAATGCAAATTAACGTTCATACTCCTCCATATAACTTTGTAATGTTGTATATGTGTACAAATTCTAAAATATTTTTTCGGCCACACTTTATTGAAAAGGAATGTTGTATGCGAAATAAACGGGAAGAGAGGTCTTTTTAGATCAATGGGGTATGTGATGTAACATGTGTGAATGTGCAGTTGATGTATTTGGCATGGCCTAGAGAGGTATGTGTGTGTATTACGTATTCTAGAGAGACATGGATAGAGGGTCCGGCGGGTGGGGGGCGTGGGAGAGATAGCTCGAGAAATGAGAGTGGTCTAGAGAGAGAGAGACGAATATGATGTCACGGCGAGAGATTCCCTTGAGTGTGTATATGCAAGGGGGGAGGGGATAGAGGCACCAGGAGAATTTTTTGTGTGGTGTCTGTGTTGGTATGTGTGGGTGTGAGAAGATAACGAGCCCTTGGGGCAGAGGGTGTGTCACCATGTGAGGTATGGTGGGTCAAGGTGAGGCCCTTCATTCGGTTCCATCCTGCGCCACATTGGTCGACCCGTGACGCATTTAGCGAGACCCATGGATGACTAGTCGTACAAGACAAAGATAGCAGAATTGTGAAGCACTCTGTGCCCACTGACAAAGCCGGCTAGGATTTGTAACCCTAGGTTCTTGGACTAAGGTAACCCCTTATCTCTGATATTACTATTCATCCAAACTAACTTTAAGGGGCATCCTACAGAATGCTCTGCTAGAATCATACTCGTAGATTAGGAAGAGAGGTGTGAGACAATGCGTGAGAGACAGGCCTAAAGGTAATGTGCGTACAGGACACACGTAGGCAGGTCTATGTATATAGAAAGGGTCGATGGGGATTGTGCGTGTGTATGCTTGCGAGAGGAAGAGTGCTTGTGATAAAGGTTAGTGAAAACAGTCGTAAATGGTTACGATAGGGAGGGAGGGTTATATTGAGAGCATGTCTGCGAGAAAGACACCTCAGGAGAGAGTGTGTGAGCATGTGTGAGAGACCACTGATGGAGAGTGAAACTACACGTAAAAGACTGATGTACACATTGATTAAAGATATAAATTGTATCCAAATATTAGGATGGGATCATGATATTTGCAATTCACATAAGGAACGGTCATTCATCCATCAGACATTTAGATTCTATCGAATTTGAGCATGTCTATGTTATTATTCGACATAATTGATCCACATAGTTAATATTTTGAACTCCAGGCAATGCATCGCTTTAGCAATTGAATATAAACGCGAGTATAGTTCATGTTGTGTGTATAAAGCACATTATACATACGAAAGTTACACAATGAACATTATAAATAGCTACCTATGAAGTAGCATACATTTGAATCCAACTTAATGTGGTTTAAAAAATTGAATTCAACATGAAGTCCATTCAATTATTTGAATTTGATATCATGGCATTTGTAAATCATACATAAATTATGGGGTCACCAATCTTTGCTCTGATTTTGTACATAATAGCATATGTAGTCGTGTACAAAATAGATTCAAATTTAGCTCCTCCATTCCAAAATAATCGTAGTTATAGGATTTTCAAGTGTAAAAATTTCAAAAAGAAGCGGATAATTTAATGAGATTTTCAAACATACAAGGTCAAATTTAACGTTGTCTATTTAGGTCAATCCTCAAAGTTCAAGAGTACTCTAACCGTGAATGCTTCTGTTTCAAAATTTTGAACGAAGCGCCAAAAGAGCCTCTACTCGCCCGAAACCGCGTGAGACCAATGTTTGGTAGTGCAAGGAAATTACTTTTCTAATAACTCTGACCTATGAAACCTACTGGCTCGACGTCCAAAGGTCTAAACCGGGGTAGGTTTGTAGCTTCATCTAGACGTCATGCAACCGCCTCCAAAAACATTCAGACACAATGGCCGCCTAAGCACACATGCGCGTGGCTGAAATCTCTCCCACCCACTATTTGGGAAACCTGGGATTACCATCCTACCCCCGACCCACAGTAGGTCCGAAATTTAAGAGGGGGCAAAGTTTGTACTTTCCCCAAATATCAAACAAGCACGTCTCATCTGTTTAAAAAAGCCAAAAACAAGCGCGTCCCAAACCGAAACATGGTTCTCCCTTAGCTCCCCCTTCCCCCCGCCCACTCGTCCGATTCCCCATTCGTACTCCGTGGGCGCAAAAACTACCTCTCCACCAGCTGCCAAACCCCGGCGTCCTCCGTCCGCCACCCCATCCCACCCATCAACCGCCGCCCTCCTCCATTATTCCGGAGCCGATACCCCAACGTCGTCATCCACCGCAACCTCAATAGCAACGCCCTCCAAGGCTAGTAGTTGAAGCCGAGGCCGAGCCATCTATACCTGATCCAGTTCAACCACGCCGTCCTGTGCCTCACCGCCGCCGCTCCAACTTCGCCACCGTCCAGCGCACTGGAGCTGTTCCTGCTACGCCGTCCTTCGCTGCCTCGGATTTGCTTCCCCTCCATCGACATACGGCCGCGACAACACAGTCAACAATTTGGCCATGGGTTCGCCCAAGGCTCCACCATCCTCCAAAACATTGGTTCCCCCGGGAAAAAACGAAGATCGTCGCGACATATGGAGGAGACCACAGTGGCAACTGGAAATGGCACACCTCTTCCCTTATTCATGCAAATCTTACGTGTCTGCTTGCATGGTATTCATCCCACAGAAGAAACTAGTTGACCTCTTCTTCTTGATACTAGATGTTCCTAGTAACTCGCGATGCACAAGGTTTCTCCTCATATACTATTTCACCTTAGCTAGAGGTCCGTCGCCCCCCTGGATTTCAATTCCTGGTCAGGTGATACCCAATTAACGGAAGCATTCCCCGGCGTAATAGGCGCTAGTCCGCCTATTATGCTAGGGAAGTAGCGCCTCATTGTTTATCTTAGGGGCGTGTGGGGCCTAGAGCTGCTAACGCCCGATCTGGAGGTCAGCCGGTATTAAAGGGATGGCCTGGGGACGCTGCCAAGCACGACGGTGGTGTGAGGTCGAGGGGAGGGCGGGGTGGCGGAGGCAGGGGTCTGGGCTGGTGGTCGCTGGCGGTTCGAGAAAGATCATCAATAGTGACTGGCATGAGGTAGACGAAGGCCATCTGCCCGTTCCTTATAGATTGGACGGTTCATAAAAAATCAACTGACCTATTTATTTTCAGTCAACTGTTATCTTGATATGACCACATGTGGTGGTGTGCTGGAGGAGTACCTGCATTTCCTGTGCTCATATATTACAAAATCATACGGAGTAGAATCTAATTTTGTTTGCCATGCAATGTTGTAGAGCTATCATATGTCTCCTGTCATTTATTTTTCAGCCACCTGTTATCTGCTACTTTTACAGTGCACTAGTTCTGCACACACTTCACCCTTACTCTGACTATTGTGTTTTTATGCAAGGGTATTTCAGGCTCTGCTGCCATGAGAGAAGCAAAAGGTAAAAGAGAGAAGTCGCTCCAGCATGGTATGCGGATAGGCCAGACACGTTTCACCATTATAAAGGTTGCAGTGTCTGTAGATGGAGACGGTAAACGCAGCTCCAGAGTTGATGACCTCGCTCGCAATGAACTACCATCCCAGGTGCTTGCTTTAACTTTGCAGTGTCATATGTGGTTGCATGTTCCATATGGTGTCTAGCTTGTATTCGAAAGGCCGAAGTCGGTCTTTATTAAGATAAGGAAAGATATTTTTTACATGAACCACCATCCGTGAGCACCATAAGACAAATAGCTAGTCAGGGCACTGGCTGAGCCAGTGACAAGCCTAGCACAGAAAAGCATCACCTGGAAGCCAACTAAAAAGCCACGATGGTGGCGATGCAGCCCTCCTCCCACCAGGATCTCATGTCCTAGATGATCATGCTCACCACTCCAGCCGGATGTCTAGCTTGTATTGCTTCCAATTTGGTTAAATTGCATCTGCTTAGCTTACACATTATACCTTCGAATATGACATGCCTTTCTGTTTTTGGTACATACTAGTACATCTTTCTATTAACCATGTTCGTACATCAAACTAATGTTCTTATGTATCCCTCATCAATCACTTATGATGAGGCAGTCAGGCAAGTGGACTACTATGAGTAAAGATCCTCATTTAAAGAATGCAGCGTCAGCCTCCCGACATGATTCTCAAGAAATAGCAAGGCTAGATGAAGATAGTGAATGTAGCTCTGTAGTTGATTACCGCATTTCCCCTACACTAGCATCGCAGGTGCTTGCTCTAACTTGGCAGCGTGATATGTGGTTGCATGTTGCATCTGGTGTCTAGATTGTAATTCTTCCAATCTGGTTAAATTGCATTTGTTGTTCTGCTTAGTTTATACATTATACCTGTTAATGTGACATGCCTTCCTGTTTTTAATACATAGTACATCTGTCTATTAAGCATGTCCTTACATAAAACTATTGTTTTTTTTTGTATCCCACATTAATCAATATGACGAGACACCTTTAGTATATGCCGTGTGATATTAGTTGCATCTTTCATATGATTTATAGCATGTGCTGCTTCTAATTTGTTGAAATGCCATCTATGATGGGACACTTTTAACTTGGCATAGTCATATTGGTTACATCTTTCAGGTGGTGTCTAGCTTGCATTGCTTCTTATTTGTTGGAATGGTTTTTGATGAGTTTACACAAACAATTGTGAATATGCCATGCCATCTTGTTTTTCGTACATATTCCATCCTGGTATCATGTGTTTGCCTTACATCAAAGTAGTTATTGTTAGTATCATGCATGAATGAGTTCTGCAGAGAGAATGTTATTGCTTTTTCTAGTCGGTTTTACTTGATTCAAAATCAATAAGGCTGAAGGAAGTTAGCAAGGCAGCGGATAAAGGTGCTCCTTCCAAACGGAGGGCCTCTACAGATTCTACTCCTCCACCCCCCAAGATGATTTGCAAGACAACACATGCATAAACACTCAACGTAGTTGTGTTGATGATGAGCACGTCTCCCCTAGTGCACCATCATAGGTGCTCCCCCTAACTTGGCACTATTATATGTGGTTGCATGTTATGTATGATGTCTAGCTTGTATTGCTTCTAATTTTGTTGAATTCCATCTTCTTACTTTACACATTATACTTGTGAATAAGGCATGTGTTCTTGTTTCTAAAACATACAAGCTATCACACCACGTTCTTACATCAAATTACTACTGTTGTGTAACCTACAACAATCACTTATCATAAGACACATTTGACTTGGGAGTGTAATATAGGTTACATCTCGCATTCTTTTCTAGCTTTCACTACTAATTTGTTGAAATGGCACTTATGACAAGACAGTTTTAACTTGGTAGAGTGATATTCGTTGCATCTTTCATATGGTGTCTAGCTTTCATTGCTTCTAATTTGTTGAAATGCCTTCTCCTTAGTTTACACATCATAAGCTGTGAATATGCAATGTTGTGAATATGCAATGGCACTAACGACGAGAGACCTCTAACTTGGTAGTGTGATGTTGTTTGCATCTTGCATATGATTTATTTCTTGTACTGCTTCACATTTGTTTAAACGCCATTTATGATGAGATACTGTTAACTTGGTAGAGCGATATTTGCCATAGGAATGCACGTGCAAAATAGAGCATTTGCAAACTCAGGATTTTTGTCAACCTGGGTGTTTGGTTCACATGAATTGGAAGAACACAAGAAAGGAGAAACATGGTCAAATTAAAGTCAAACCACATGAAAATGTAAAGTTAGAATCTTATTATGCGAGTAATGCACTTAGTCCTGTACTTCAAGCATATTAATTTGAAAAGGACGTCCAAGTGGATATTAGAATTGCTATGTTTTTCTTTGGAAGAGACACCAAAGGAAAAAAAAATCCTCCAGGTTTGCTTTTCTCTATTCCTTCTAACCAAATGCATGAATAGTAGTACCATACAAAAGTTTCCAATTCCTATGTTTTCCTTCACTATTTGTTTGAACCAGTGGCGATTCTAGTAGGCTATCTTCAACAGGCTGAAGCGTGCCCTCAAAAAATGTTTTTGTACTACTACTATTTTGGACCAAGCCAACTAGCTCAACTCCCAGGACCATCTACACTTCTAGAACAACTACCTCACTACTTGTTATATGGGAGAAACTATTCGTATTTCTCATTACTATGTGTTATCAGTGTGTCTTCTTGCCGGCATGAAACATATATTTTTTGAAAAGAAAGCTTATGTTTCTAAATATATACTATATGTGCTCTGTTGTACTCTGATTTTTTTTAGATTATATGGACAACATAAATAGATCCATTATTCTAGTTAAAAGATTATATCTTAAAAAATCAATTCAGTAATAGTACATGTTCCTATTGTAATCTAAAATTTTGTGAGCTTATTTGGTCCACATGAATATCATATAATGGCTATCTTGCTAAACCGATTGAAATTGTGGTTCAAAAGAGCATTTAGTTTCCTCATGTTACCTTTGTGACAATGATTCATTTCTTTCTAGATTTGCAACTGCTTTGAACCAAAGGATCCCTGAGGGATCGACATGAATGTAGAGTAAAAAAGTGATGCAACGAGTGTACAACCTCTTTGGAGTAGCCTTGTCGACCTCAGCATCGCTGCATTGGATGTGGAGGATGGTGATACCGATGTGACTGTCGGAGGCGGGGAAGAAGATCTCAGGCCTTTGGAGATGGAGCCGAGGGTACTCCTCCGCTGTGATGGACGGTTCCATCATTGGAGCAGCTCTTGTAGGTGTATGATGGTGAGGCTGATGCAGGACAAGACCGACAATGTTAATCTGAAGTGGGATTCTAATAGCATTAGTAGTGGATGATATAAAATACATCTCCCGAAAGTGCTAGATGTAAAATGCATCAGTGGAAGTGCATTATATCGACTAGAGTGGGGGTGAATAGGTGATTTTTACAAATTCATCACTGAGGAAATTCTAGAAGAGGAATTTCCTAAGCAACGACACACTAGCAGCGGAATGAGTACTCAGGTACAAGTATAATAGAGAAATAGCATAGTCATCATGATGAAATGAAAACAAGCACAAAGTACAGGTAGCGTGAAAATAGGATAAGCAGGCTGAAGACGAAGTGACTAAAGAAATAGGATTGAGGAAATAGAGAAAGTCTTCGGTCAAAGTCTTCAAATAGTAATGATCAGGTTCATCAACACATGAATGAGGAAATGAAAGGGTTGAGGAAATAGAACCAGTAGCTTGGTGAAGATGATGATTTGGTAGATCAGTCCAACTATTGTGTCAGTTGTACGTCTGGTTGGAGCAGCTGGGTATTTAAACGTGAGGACATGCAGTCTTGAACACATAGTCCTCACTATATTCTCCTTGAGATAAAGTCACACAGACCTCGCCCAATCACTCGTGGTAAGTCTTCAGGTGACTTCCAAACCTTCGCAGACTTGGTCACTTCGCGATCCACAATTCCTCTTGGATGCTCTAGACCATGATGCGTAACCGTCTGGAGGATGCACAGTCCTCAAAGGTAATAAGCTTCGGTTCCACATAGGAACAATCTCTTCAGTGTTGCTCAATCACTTTGGGTTGTAGGTGTTTGGGTTTTGGGTTTTCCTCACTTGATAATTTTCGCTCAAAGTCCTCGGAGGATGGGATGCTCTCAATGAAAAGTGTCAGTTTCTCTTGGAGCAGCCAAGCAGCTAGTGGTTGCAGAGGGCGGCTATTTATAGACTAGGAGCAGCCCGACATGATAATACATAAATGCCCTTCAATGATATGATGGTTAGGTGGGTAGGATATTTTGGACAGCTGTCACATAGCACATCAACGGTCGAAAATTTGAGCTCTCAAATTCCTCAGGGCTATCATGTTCCACACTTGTGGTAATCTGCACTGGCAAATTCCTAACTCCTCAGTCAGATCAAATTCTTCAGAGAACAGAAGATCTTCGTCTCTGTCACTAAAGAAATTGACTGAAATGTATGAGATTTCTAAAGGCTTCACTCAAAGGATTGGGTAGGTTTAGGATTTAGGATGAGCACCACTTGGAAAGTGCTTCCTTAGTATTACCTCGACCCCCTTTAACAGTTCGGTGTTCCCTATGACTCAAGAAACAGAAAATGAAACTACGAAAACAAAAGTCTCCATGCTCCATGATAAACCACAAGTATAGGTGATCGCAACAGTTTTCGAGGGTAGAGTATTCAACCCAAATTTATAGATTCAACACAAGGGGAGCCAAAGAATATTTGAAGGTATTAGAAGCTGAGTTGTCAACTCAACCACACGTGGAGATTAATTATCTGTAGCAAAGTCATTAGTAGCACAGTAATATGATAGTTTTGATAATGGTAGCAGCAACAGTAATGATAACACTGATAGCAATAGTTTTATAGCAGTAACGATAGCAGTAGCAACAGTAGTAACTTAGCAAGAACAATATAAGATAAATTTGTAGGCATTGGATTGGTGACTCGTTGGTTGATATTCATCATGAGACAGTCATAACCTAGGGCGATACGACACTGGCTCCAGTTCATAAATATAATGTAGGCATGTATTCCGTAAATAGTCATACGAGCTTATGGAAAGAAGTTGCATGACATCTTTTGTCCTACCGTCCCGTGGCAGCGGGGTCCTATTGGAAACTAAGGGATATTAAGGCCTCCTTCTAATAGAGAACTGGAACAAAGTATTAACACACAGTGAATACATGAACTCCTCAAACTACGGTCATCACCGGGAGTGGTCCCGGCTATTGTCACTACGGGGTTGCCGGATCATAATACGTAGTAGATGACTATTACTTGCAAGATCGGATCTAGAACATGGATATATTGGTGATAACATAAGTGGTTCAGATCTGGAATCATGGCACCTGAGCCCAAAGTGACAAGCATTAAGCATGGCAAAGTCATAGCAACATCAATCTCAGAACATAGTGGATACTGGGGATCAAGCCCTAACAAAACTAACTCGATTACATGATGAATCTCATCCAATTCCTCATCGACCAGTAAGCCTATGAAGGAATTACTCACTCCCGGTGGGGAGCATCATGGAATTGGCGATAGAGACGTGTTGGTGATGACGAAGATCGAAGATCCCCCTCTCCCAAGCCCCAAACGGACTCCAGATCTGGCTTTCCGATGAAGAATAGGAGACAGTGGCGGCTCTGTCTCGTGAAACACGATAATTCTTTCTCCCTGATTTTTTTTGGAATAATACGATTTTATAGCGTCGATTTCAAGGTCATCGGGGCCACCAGGTGGGGACAACCCACCTGGGCGCGCCTGGAGGGGGTGGCGCGCCCTGGTGGGTTGTGCCCACCTAGGTGGCCCCCTCCTGTGGTTCTTAGCTCTAGATATTTTCTTTTATTGTATGAAAAATCCTTGCAAAGTTTCATTCCATTCCGAGAACTTTTATTTCTGCACAAAAACAACAACATGGTAGTTCTGGTGAAAACAACGTCAGTCTGGGTTCATTTTATTCAAATCATGCAAATTAGAGTCCAAAACAAGAGGAAAAGTGTTTGGAAAAGTAGATAGGACGGAGACGTATCAACTCCCCCAAGCTTAAACCTTTGCTTGTCCTCACGCAATTCAGTTGATAAACTGAAAGTGAAAAAGAAAAACTTTTACGAACTCTTTTGCTCTTGTTTCACAAATAAGCTTAAACAACACCCAGGTTTTCAGCAAAGATTATAACTAACCATGTCGACAATAACTTTTAAAATTATATTAACTCATATCAATGACATAATCAACTAGAGATCAATAATAAGACATCTCAAACAACAACATGTTGTCAAAACAACCATGATACGATATGACAATAGTGGTATCTCGCTAGACCTTTCTGAGACCGCAAAACATAAATGTAGAGCACCCCAAAGTTCAAGCAGCGACTAAACATTGTAATTCATGGTAGAAAAGATCCAGTCATGATGCACCCAACATTAGCTATACACAATGCATCAGCATGACAACAACACTCTCAAGTTCTGGCACTTATTTGAGAAGGTGATGACAGAACATAAAACTAAATAGATAGTCCCTTCGCAGAGGGAGGCAGTGATTTGCAGAGGTGCCAGAGCTCAAGTTTCTAAAACAGAGGTAAATGAAATTTTGAGACATGCACCCTTCTCATTTACTTCACGACCATTAGGTATCAATATCTCCCATGCTAAACACGCTAGTGGCGGTTCCCAAGCAGAAAGGTAAAGGTTATGACTCCATTGGGAGTTTTTATTTGATTATTTGAGAGATCAATTCTTTTTGCAATTTGGGATTGGGAATCCCTATTACCGCCCTTTTCTCGTGCGAAGGCGAGTGAATAAACACTCGACCTGAGAATAACCCGCTTAGCATGGAAGATACCGACTACCTCCTGTCGTTCCATGAACGATCTAGGCACACAAAAAGGATATTTATTTGAAGTTTTTAGAGATGGCACACGCAAATTTACTTAGGACGGCAGGGTAATACCGCATATAGTAGGTATGGTGGACCCATCTAGAATAACTTGGGTTTTAGGTTTTTGATGTACAAGCAGAGTTCCCACTTAGTACAGGCAAAGGCTAGCAAATATGTTGAGAAGCGGCCAGCTAGAGAGCAACAACAGTCATGAACATGCATTATGCATAAGTAACATTGGATACTAGCATGAGTAGGATATGAACACCATGAACATAAATATAATAGAGGCTATGTTGGTTTTGATTCAACTACATGCATGAACATGTGCCAAGTCAAGCCACTCAAACATTAAGAGGAGGATACCATGTCATCATACTACATCACAATCAGTTTAATGCAATGTTGATATCCAAGATAAGTCATTATTCACTCCTAGCTACTTATGCATGGCATGAGAAACTATAATCTCTAATTGTCATTGCAAACATGTTTGATCATAATAGGCTGAATCATGGATACTAGGTTAAACATATTTACAAAAACAGAACAAGTTGAGTTCATACCTTTTTCTCTCTGCCATGGCCAGTTCATCTAATATCGTCATTATTGCCTTTCACTTGCACGACCAAACGATTTAAAAATGATAATAGTGCAAGAGTGCCATGGACTAAGCTGGAATCTGCAAACATTTTATTTAGAAGGAGAAGACAAGGTAATACGTGCTCTTTATTAGATCAACAATAATGCAAATGAGAGCCACTCAACATTTTCATCGTGGTCTTCTCCTTGGTATGACTCAATAAAAAGAAAATAAATTCAGAGAAACATACTGCAATATTTTTGGAGTTTTTGGTTTTTTATAAACGAGAAAACAAAAAGAGAAAAGCAAAAACAAGAAAAACTATTTACACGAGAAAGCTCTGAGCAAGTAAAAGAAGAACAAGGAAATCTTTTTGGGTTTTATTTTTAGTGCTATTTCAATTTAAACTAGGAAGAAAAATCAAAAATAACAAGGAACATATATTTGGATTTTCTCAAAGTTTTTCAAACACACAAGAAGAAAGCGAGAAAATAAATTTAACATGAAATGTGTGAACATGAATATAATGTCAGTGGAAATACGTACTCCCCGAAGCATAGGCTTTTGGCCTAACTTGGTAATCAGTCAGTAGCCTGTGTAATGGTCGGAGTGGTAGCTCAAGGAGGCTCTCGGTGCGGATGCCTCAGCCCACCGTGCAACCACAACCGCTTCATTATGAGTTCGGGCCTCGCTGTCAAGAACATAATATCTTCCCCTGTTATGGACATTAAAGAGAGCAGGTGCAGGCGAATATGTGTCTACCACAGAGTCCTTGTTAATCGTCAAATTATAAGTGAATTTATGGGGATCACCCCTCAGAATCTTATAACGTTTCATAGCATCAAAGTCTAGGTACTACGTGGGTAAAATAGGATCATAGGGCGAAGGTGAAACACCCAACCCTCTTGCTAAATGTGTGGCATAAATTTCACCATAAAAATATCCACTACCAGCATTGTGCTGTAACCTACGAGCAAAAATCGCTCCAAGATTATAACTTCTATCACCATAGAGAGCGGTGTGTATGAGGCCCAGATCGGGAGCACAAAGTGTATACATTTTCCATTAAATGATGAGAAGTACTGAATTGAAGGAAAATGAACACTCTTTATTCTACCTTGCATCACTCCCCTAGCTTCACCATAGCAAATACTAGTCAAAAATATTTCAAACTCAGAACTCGGTGGCTCATCGAGCGAACCCAGAATGGGATTTTGTAGAGGTGAGCAAACCTTTCTAGAGAAATGGTAAATGGATTTTCATGCAGTTTAAACGACACCCTAGACTCATGGGCAAGGAATTTAAATCCTTTGACAAATGATTCAGTGAGGATGTGGTGTTGGTCGCACTTGTCTGAAATGTAGGGAGCATTGTGAACATATTGCTCGAATTCGTCCTTAATGCCCATGCTCACCATATAATCGTTGCATGGCCATAAGCACGTTTTGGTGGCGGCACTTTGAATGGAACTTTCATTTGGTTCAACATAAGACCGATGAGAGGAGCTGCTGCTAGAAGATGCCTCCGAAGACCTCCTCCTCGAAGAACTCCTTCCAAAGAAATTCATAATGTTCGCGTACAATTTTCTGAAAAGTTTTGGTCACAAAAATTTGTTAACAAAACTTCATAAGAATGATAGCAACTACTCATAGGGATGTATAGAGGCCATATCAAGCATTCAAACTACTTATAAGTCTAATAATTCAACATGCAAGCTCATCTACAACAGCACCAAGAGTACAAACTAATTGGACACATGGAGGGGCCACATACCAAGAAACAAATCCCCGAAACAGTTTCGAAAACGGAGCTTCGAGCAAGGAGATCGGAATCTGCAGTTTCGGGAGCAAGAACACGAGAGAGAGTGCAAAGGTGATTTTTTTTCTGGGTGAATGTGATGATGTGGGAAGAATAAGTAAGTGAGGGGCCCACATGGGGACCACAACCCACCAGGGCACGCCTGGGGGTCCTGGCGCGCCCATGTGGGTTGTGCCCACCTGGTGCACCTCCCACTGATATTATTTGCATCAGAAATTGAGAAATATTCAGGAAAAAATCATGTTAAATTTTCAGAGCATTCTGAGAACTTTTATTTTTGGGTCATTTTTTATTGCACAGAAAAGTCAGAAAACATACAAAGCATGTCATTTGTTATTTAACTAGTAAAAACAAAAAAACAAAAGGTAGGGATAGAAGGTAGTGCTTACTAAATTCATCAAGTTCATACCTCTAAAAAATGATCCATTAATATGGTTGATAAAGTCTTTTTAACAACCACTTTTGATTACCATGAAACCGAAGAACTTTCGTAAATCACTAAGTTACCTCAATGGGGATATGAATGTCCCCAACAATAATCATTTCATATTTCTTTCTGACATTAGATAGAGGTAGCTGAAAACTTCCAATAGTGATCGTTGGAGATTTTTCAATAACATTAATACCATTCACTTGGAATTGTTTCTTCGAAAAGTGCACCGTATGCTCATTACCATTGAAATGTAAAGTGACCTTGCTTTTATTACAATCAATAACAGCCCCTGCAGTATTCAAGAAGGATCTAACAAGGATAATCGACATGTTGTCGTCCTCGGGTATCTCAAGTATAACAAAGTCAGTCAAAATAGTAACATTAGCAACAACAGGCACATCCTCACAAATACCGATAGGTATGGCAGTTTGATTTGTCAGCCTTTTTCAAAGATATTTTAGTATGTCTGAGTTTAGTCAAATCAAGTCTTTTATATAAAGAGAACAACATAACACTAACACCAGCTCCCAAATCACATAAACAGTTTTCACATAAATTATTTTAACAGGGCAAGGTATAGTTGGTAATCCCGGATCTCCATGTTTTTTAGGTACTGCATCTTTAAAAGTATAATTAGCAAGCATAGTGGAGATTTCAGCTTCCGGTATTTTTCTCTTATTGGTGATGACGTCTTTCATGTACTTTGCATAAGGAGGCATTTTTAAGATACCAGTCAAGCGAGTATGCCAAAAGACTGGCCTAATCATTTCGGCAAAGCGTTCAAATTCTTCATCATCTTTATTTTTAGTTGACTTAGGTGGAAAGGGCGTAGGGTTTCGTACCCATGGTTCTCTTTCCTTACCATGTTTTCTAGCAACAAAGTCTCTTTTATCATATTTTTTATTCTTGGGTTGTGGGTTATCAAGATCAACAGCGGGTTCTATCTCAACATCATTGTCTGGTTCTTTATCATTTGGTTGAGTGTCTTCATGAACCTCAACATTATCTTTTTCATTATCATGAGGTGAGTGTTCATTACCAGATTGAGTTTCAGCATCAGAGATAGAAACTTCATTATCATTATAAGGAGGTTTTTCTATTTCAGGTTCACTAGAGGCATGGAAAGTCCTATCATTTTTCTTCTTCTTTTTCCTTTTAGAAGGACTAGGTGCATCAGTGTTAATTCTTTGAGAGTCGTGTTCAATTCTCTGTGGGTGTCCCTCAGGATAAGTGGTTCCTGATTGATTTTACCTCCTGTAGTTGCTACTCTAACAGCAAAGTCACTTATATTATTGTTCATTTCATCAAGCAACGCTCTTTGAGATTTAGCAACTTGTTCTAATTGAGTTTGGACCATATAGGCATGCTTTCCTACACCTCTAACATCATTTGATATTCTAAATAACAAGTCACTCAAGCGATCAATCATATCAGAGTTGTATTTCAATTGTTTCATAACATTTGCATTGAAGTGATCTTGTTTTCTAATGTAATTATCAAACTCATAAAGGCATTGACTAGGATGTTTATTACGAGGATCATCACTATCATTGAATTTCATTAAAGATTTTACCTCTACCACCTTAGGTGGTGCTTCAAGCCCATGAATTTAATCGATAGGTGGTAAATTTTTTACATCCTTGGCTTTAATACCTTTTTCCTTCATAGTTTTCTTTGCCTCTTGCATATCTTCAGGGTTGAGATATAAGATACCCCTCTTCTTCGGAGTGGGTTTAATAGGTGTTTTATGAGGAGTCAATCATCATAATTTTTCAATATGTTATTCAATAATTCTTCAGCTTGCCCAATAGTTCGTTCCCTGAAAACACAACCAACACAACTATCTAGGAAATCCCTAGAAGCATCGGTTAGTCCATTATATAAGATATGAAGTATTTCATTTTTCTTAGGAGGATGATTAGGCAATGCATTAAGCAATTGGAGAAGCCTCCCCCAAGCTTGTGGGAGACTCTCTTCTTCAATTTGCGCAAAGTTAAATATTTCCTGCATGGCAGCTTGTTTATTATGAGCAGGGAAATATTTTTCAGAGAAGTAATAAATCATATCCTACGGACCACGCATACAACCAGGAGCACAAGTATTGTACCAAGCTTTAGCATCACCCTTTAATGAGAACAGAAATAACTTGAGAATATAATAGTAGTGAATCTTCTCATCATGAGCAAAAAGGGTGGCTATATCATTCAACTTAGTGAGATGTGCCACAACAGTTTCGGTTTCATAACCATGGAAAGGATCAGATTCAACCAAAGTAATTAACTCTGGGTTGACAGAGAATTCATGATCCTTATCATCAATAAAGATAGGTGAAGTAGCAAACTCAGGATCACATTTCATTTTAGCATTCAGAGATCTTTCTTTATACTTGCATAATAATTTCTCTAGATTATCTCTATCCTTACAAGCAAGAATATCTCTAGTTTCCTCCTCACTCATAGTATAACCTTCCGGTAGCTTTGGCAATTCATATCTAGGAGGACTAGTACTAGTAGGCGTTTCAAGATTTTCAGTTTCAAGTTCATCATCAGATTCAACAATATCATGTTATCCTACTCTAGCAATTTGTTCATCAAGAAATTCACCTAGTGGCACATCGTCATCAAGCAAGGTACTAGCATCATCATGAGTAGCATTCATAGCAGAAGTAGCATCATCAAAAACTTGCGACATATCAGAATTATTAGGACGTGGTGGTGTTGCAAGTTTACTTATAATAAAAGGTGAATCTAAAGCGGAGTTGGATGGCAGTTCCTTACCTCCCCTCGTCTTTGAGGGAAAAAATCTTCATCTTAGCATCCTTCAGATTTCTCATAGTGATAATATGATAATAATCCCAAGTGACTCAACAAATATTGCTATGCTCCCCGGCAACGGCGCCAGAAAAAGGTCTTGATAACCCACAAGTATAGGGGATCGCAACAGTTTTCAGGGGTAGAGTATTCAACCCAAATTTATAGATTCGACACAAGGGGAGCCAAAGAATATTTGATGGTATTAGCAGCTGAGTTGTCAATTCAACCACACCTGGAGATTAATTATCTGCAGCGAAGTGATTAGTAGAACAATAATATGATAGTTTTGATAATGGTAGCAGCATCAGTAACGGTAACAGTGATGGCAATAGTTTTATAGCAGTAACGATAGCAGTAGCAATAGTAGTAACTTAGCAAGAATAATATAAGATAAATTCATAGGCATTGGATCGGTGACTTGTTGGATGATATTCATCATGAGACAGTCATAACCTAGGGTGATACGGCACTAGCTCCAGTTCATAAATATAATGTAGGCATGTATTCCGTAAATAGTCATACGTGCTTATGGAAAGAAGTTGCATGACATCTTTTGTCCTACCCTCCCATGGCAGCGGGGTCCTACTGGAAACTGAGGGATATTAAGGCCTCCTTTTAATAGAGAACCGGAACAAAGCATTAACACACGGTGAATACATGAACTCCTCAAACTACGGTCATCACCGGGAGTGGTCCCGACTATTGTCACTCCGGGGTTGCCGGATCATAACACGTAGTAGGTGACTATAACTTGCAAGATCGGATCAAGAACATGGATATAATGGTGATAACATAAATGGTTCAGATCTGAAATCATGGCACCTGGGCCCAAAGTGACAAGCATTAAGCATGGCAAAGTCATAGCAACATCAATCTCAGAACATAGTGGATACTAGGGATAAGGCCCTAACAAAACTAACTCGATTACATGATGAATCTCATCCAACTCCTCATCGAACAGCGAGCCTACAAAGGAATTACTCACTCACGGTGGGGAGCATCATGGAATTGGCAATGGAGATGTGTTGGTGATGACGAAGATCGAAGATCCCCCTCTCCGGAGCCCCAAACGGACTCCAGATCTGGCCTCCCAATGAAGAACAGGAGATGGCGGCAGCTCCGTCTCGTGAAACACGATAATTCTTTCTCCCTAATTTTTTCTAGAATAATGTGATTTTATAGCGTCGATTGTAGGGTCATCGGCGCCACCAGGTGGGGACAACCCACCTGGATGCGCCTGGAGGTGGTGGCGCACCCTAGTGGGTTCTTCCCACCTAGGTGCCCACCTCCTCTCGTTCCTGGCTCCAGATATTTTCTTTTATTGTATAACAAATCCTCGCAAACACCATGGTAGTTTTGCTGAAAACAGCGTCAGTCTAGGTTAGTTTTATTCAAATAAAGCAAATTAGAGTCCAAAACAAGAGGGAAAGCGTTAGGAATAGTAGATACGATGAAGACGTATCACTTCATAGTCCTCGCATGGATATCCTAGTCTTCAAGGTCACACCAATTTCCTCACTTTCAAAGTCTTCAAGAAAACCAAAGTCTTCAGCTGAAGACATACATTTTTAGGTGTCGACTTTCATCGTTGATATCAATCTCCTCATCGACTTATAGAGCCTATGTACACTCACAAACACATTAGTCCCTTAACCTATAAGTCTTCAGTACACCAAAATCACTAAGGGGCACTAGATGCACTTACAATCAGCTGCGTCGCGGCTAGTCCAACAGATGTTGTAAATATTGTTGGCTCTAAACTTAACTGAAGAAACTGAACTTTACAGTCGAAACTGAATTTTACTATCGAAACTGAATTTTACCGACGAAACTGATTACACTAGTATCAAATCACCATACTGGAAGTTTAGGCCGCTCGAGCACTAGTAGTAGAGAAGCAGTGATCTAAATCAACAACCGCTCAAGCAGGGAATGCACTAGTAGAGAGCAGCTAGTGTAGTAGCAGCGCGAGCAAGAGCTAAAGCAACAACTCCTGTAGCTGCAGCAAGTCGTGTAGCAGCAACAGTAGTGTGAGTGAGAGCAAGAGCAGAGTAGAGGAGCAGCAAGAGCGGAGCAGCAGCGCGGCAAACAACAAGAGCAGAGTAAGGTAGCAGCATGAATAAAAGCAGGAGAAGAGCAGCATCGTGACCAATAGCAAGAGCAGAGCCGCAATGCGAGCGAGAGCCACAACAGCAGCAACAGCTAGTGCTTGTGTGGATGTCGCCGCCGAGGAAGCAATGGCATGGGGGAGAGACTCCATGGAGGAAGTGGTCGGCGACGGTGCCTTCGATGGAGACCCGCCATGGCTGCTCGATATTGAGCACCGGTAGCCCCATGAGATTGAGTAAAAGATAAAATGCAGTGGTGAGCGCAGAACCTCCTTGGTGGTGCCGAGTTGGCCTCGACTTCATGGGAGGAATTGGTGAGGGTGCAGCGGTTCCGGTCAGGCAGGTGAAGACGACGTTGTGCGGAAGGAGGTGGCGCGATAGATGAGGCGAATGTCGGGGCAGCTCCTTGGATTTGGAGGACGGGGTGGCTGAACCAGCACGATGACGAGATCAACAAGGATCCTCATCTGGTGCAGTGGATGAGGGATGTCGAGCTGTTGTTGTGGATGATATCGTCGGGGAAGAGGCTCCGGCTGGGCGGCGGTCGGGAGGCCGACGGAGTAGCATGGGGTTTCGCAGGTTTTGGCGACCTCGGTTTGTGAATGGGGGAACAAAGGGGAAGGGAGTGGGAGCCATGGTTAGGTACGCGCTTGTCCGAAAGGTGGGGTAAGTTATGAAAGTACCCCCACCGGTCTTGACTAGTGATGTCGAGGTGGCATTTTTGGCTCAGGGGTAGAAGGGGGATTTCACGTGTTTGGTATACGTGACCGATTTCGGATGAGGAGGGAGTTTCCGCACACGTTCAAACTTCGGGTTAACAAGCCATGGTGTGGGTTGAAGAGGCGGGAGTTTTGCAGCAGAAGAGACAACTGATACTCTAGGTTGACAATTCATACAAGACAAAACAGAGTCATGTCCCCTTTTACTATATCGCTATAAATGCCATTGAAAAACTAAAAGAAAAATAGGGAGAAAAAGATTAGCATGTAAAGTACCAAATCAATTCACACTTCCCTCAACAACAATCTGGATAGCGGTCGATGTGTGGAGTAATGGTAGTAGATGCAGGAAGGAGTCGGTCTACTTGTCACGGACGTGATGCCTATATACATGATCGTGCCTAGATAATCTCATAATTATTCGCTTTTCTATCAATTGCCGACAGTAATTTGTTCACCCACCGTAATACTTATGCTATCTTGAGAGAAGCCACTAGTGAAACCTATGGCCCCCGGGTCTATCTGTTATCATATAAGCTTTCAATCTACTTTTCTTTGCATCTTTACTTTTCCAATCTATATCATAAAATACCAAAAATATATTTATCATATAATATTATCTCTATCAGATCTCACTTTCACAAGTGGGCGTGAAGGGATAGACATCCCCTTTATTGCATTGGTTGCGAGTTCTTGTTTGTTTGTGTAGGTGCGTGGGACTTCTGAGGAGCCTCCTACTGGATTGATACCTTGGTTCTCAAAAACTGAGGGAAATACTTATGTTACTTTGCTGCATCACCCTTTCCTCTTCAAGGAAAACCAACGCAAGCTCAAGACGTAGCAAGAAGGATTTCTAGCGCTGTTGCCGGGGAGGTCTTCGCTCAAGTCAAGACATACCAAGTACCCATCACAAACTCATCTCCCTTGCATTTACATTATTTGCCATTTGCCTCTCGTTTTCCTCTCCCCCACTTCACCTTGCCGTTTTATTCGCCCTCTCTTTCCCAATCTCCTCTCTCTTTCATTGCCTTCTTGTTTGCTTGTGTGTTGGATTGCTTGTCGCGATGGTGCAAGACAATACCAAATTGTGTGATTTTTTCAATACCAATAATAATGATTTCCCTAGTACTCCGATTGCTCCTCTTAATGATGTTGAGTCTTGTGAAATCAATGCTCCTTTGCTGAATCTTCTTATGAAAGATCAATTCTCCGACCTTCCTAGTGAAGATGCCGCTACCCATCTAAACAACTTTGTTGATTTGTGTGAGATGCAAAAGAAGACAGATGCGGATAATGATATTGTTAAATTGAAGTTATTTCCGTTATCACTTAGAGATCGTGCTAAAGTTTGGTTTTCGTCTTTGCCTAAGAATAGTATTGATTCATCGAATAAGTGCAAAGATGCTTTTATCTCTAAGTATTTTCCTCCCGCTAAGATCATCTCTCTTAGGAACGATATTATGAATTTTAAACAACTTGATCATGAGCATGTTGCCCAATCTTGGGAAAGAATGAAATTGATGATTCGCAATTGCCCTACTCATGGTTTGAAATTATGGATGATCATACAAAAATTTTATGCCGGATTGAATTTTTCTTCCAGAAATCTTTTAGATTCGGCCGCGGGAGGCACGTTGATGGAAATCACCTTAGGAGAAGCTACTAAACTCCTTGATAATATTATGGCTAATTATTCTCAATGGCACACCGAAAGATCTACTAGTAAAAAAGTGCATGCTATAGAAGAAATTAATGTTTTGAGTGGAAACATGGATGAACTTATGAAATTATTTGTTACTAACAGTGCTCCTATTGATCCCAATAATATGCCTTTGTCTACTTTGATTTAGAATAATAATGAATCTATGGATGTGAATTTTGTTGGTAGGAATAATTTTGGTAACAATGCTTATAGAGGAAACTTTAATCCTAGACCGTTCCCTAGTAATTCCTCTAATAATTATGGAAATTCCTACAATAATTCTTACGGAAATTATAATAAGATGCCCTCTGATTTTGAGAATAGTGTTAAAGAATTTATGATCTCTCAAAAGAATTTTAATTCCTTTCTTGAAGAAAAATTGCTTAAAGTTGATGATTTGGCTAGGAACGTTGATAGACTTTCGCTTGATGTTGATTCTTTGAAACTTACATCTACTCCTCCTAAGCATGATATCAATGAGTCTCTCAAATATATGAGAATTTCCATTGATGAGTGCAAAGAAAGAACCGCTAGATTGCGTCCTAAGAAAGATTGCTTTGTAAAGGCGTGTTCTTCTAGTTTCCATGAAAATAATGATGAAGATCTAAAAGTTATTGATGTGTCCCCTATTAGATCTTTGTTTTGCAATATGAATCTTAATAATGATGGAACTGGCGATGAGTCAACTTTAGTTAAAAGGCGTCCCAATGATTTAGAGTTTTTAGATGTTGATGCTAAATTTGGTAAAAGTGGGATTGGAGAGGTCAAGACTTTAAATAGCATTGAACCCACTATCTTGGATTTCAAGAAATTTAATCATGATAATTGTTCTTTAGAAGATTGTATTTCCTTGTTGCAATCCGTTTTGAATTCTCCTCATGCTTATAGTCAAAATAAAGCCTTTACCAAACATATTGTTGATGCCTTCATGCAATCTTATGATGGAAAACTTAATTTGAAAGTTTCTATACCTAGAAAACTTTATGATGAATGGGAACCTACTATAAAGATTAAAATTAAAGATCATGAGTGTTATGCTTTGTGTGATTTGGGTGCTAGTGTTTCCACGATTCCGAAAACTTTATGTGATATTCTAGGTTTCCATGATCTTGATGATTGCTCTTTAAATTTGCACCTTGCGGATTGCACCATTAAAAAGCCTATGGGAAGAATCAATGATGTTCTTATTGTTGGAAATAGGAACTATGTGCCCGTAGATTTTATCGTTCTTGACAAAGATTGCAATCTTTCATGTCCTATTATTTTTGGTAGACCTTTCCTTAGAACGATTGGTGCAATTATTGATATGAAGGAAGGGAATATTACATTCCAATTTCCATTAAGGAAAGGCATGGAGCACTTTCCAAGAAATATAGTCAAATTACCTTATCAATCTATCATGCGAACTACTTATGAATTGAATGCCAAAGATGGCACTACTTAAATCTATCCTCGCTTTTATGCCTAGCTAGGGGCGTTAAATGATAGCGCTAGTTGGGAGGCAACCCAATTTTACTTTTGTTTTTTGTTTTTTCTTCTGTTTAGTAATACATCTTTCATCTATATTATGTTTAGATGTGTTTTCATGTTTTAATTAGTGTTTGTGCCAAGTAGAACCTATAGGATAACCTATGGTGATAGTTAATTTGATTCTGCTGAAAAATAGAAACTTTGCGCGCACGAAAATAATTTTAGTAATTCACAGAAACGTACTTTTGCGTTTATTCTTTTTGATGTGGATCAAGAGACAAATTTCCCAGCACTTGCTATTTTTGTAGGATTTTTAGAGTTCCAGAAGTATTCAAGAGTTACAGATTGCTACGGACTGTTCTGTTTTTGACAGATTCTGTCTTTCGTGTGTTGTTTGCTTATTTTGATGCATCTATGGCTAGTATGTAAGGGTATGAACCATAGAGAAGTTGGAATACAGTAGGTTTAACACCAATATAAATAAATAATTAGTTCATTACAGTACCTTATGTGGTGGTTTTCTTTCTTGCACTAACGGAGCTTATGAGATTTCCTGTTGAGTTTTGTGTTGTGAAGTTTTCAAGTTTTGGGTAAAGATTTGATGGACTATGGAATAAGGAGTGGCAAGAGACTAAGATTGGGTATGCCCATGGCATCCCAAGATATTCAAGGATAACCAAAAGCCTAAGCTTGGGGATGCCCCGGAAGGCATCCCCTCTTTCGTCTTCGTCTATCGGTAACTTTACTTGGAACTATATTTTTATTTGCCACATGATATTTGTTTTGCTTGGAGAGTCTTGTATGATATTAGTATTTGCTTTTTAGTTTACCACAATAATCCTTGCTGTACAAACCTTTTGGGGAGAAACCCACTTGATTGGAATTTATTAGAATACTATATGTGCTTCACTTATATCTTTTGAGCTAGATAGTTTTTGCTCTAGTGCTTCACTTATATCTTTTAGAGCACGGCGGTGGCTTAATTTTGAAGAAATTCTTAATATCTCATGCTTCACTTATATTATTTTGAGTCTCTTAGAACATCATGGTATTTGCTATGGTTATAAAATTGGTCCTAGAATGATGGGCATCCAAGTTGGGTATAATAAAAACTATCATAGGAAGTGAATTGGATGCTATGATCAATTTGATACCGGATAATTGGTTTTGAGATATGGAGGTAGTGATATTAGAGTCATGCTAGTTGGGTGATTATGAATTTAAAGAATGCTTGTGTTGAAGTTGGCAAGTCCCGTGGCATGCACGTATGGTAAAAGTTGTGTAAAAAATTTGAAACATGAGGTGTTCTTAGATTGTGCATCCTTATGAGTGGCGGTCGGGGACGAGCGATGGTCTTTTCCTACCAATCTATCCCCCTAGGAGCATGTGCGTAGTGCTTGGTTTTTGATGACTTGTAGATTTTTGCAATAAGTACATGAGTTCTTTTTGACTAATGTTGAGTCCATGGATTATACGCACTCTCACCCTTCCATCATTGCTAGCCTCTTCGGTACCGTACATTGCCCTTTCTCACCTTGAGAGTTGGTGCAAACTTCGTCGGTGCATCCAAACCCCGTGATACGATATGCTCTATCACACATAAACCTCCTTATATCTTCCTCAAAACAGCCACCATACCTACCTATTATGGCATTTCCATAGCCATTCCAAGATATATTGCCATGCAACTTCCCACCGTTCCGTCCATCATCATGACACACATCATCATTGTCATATTGCCTTGCATGATCATGTAGTTGACATCGTATTTGTGGCAAAGCCACCATGCATAATTTTTCATACATGTCGCTCTTGATTCATTGCCCATCCCGGTACACCGCCAGAGGCATTCATATAGAGTCATATCTTGTTCTAGTTCTGAGTTGTAAATAAATAGAAGTGTGATGATCATCATTATTAGAGCATTGTCCCTAAATAAAAAAAGGAAAGGCCAAAAATAAAAATAAAAAGGAAAGGCCAAAGAAAAAAAAAGAAAAAAAAGAAAGGCCAAAAGAAAAAAAAGAAAGGCCCAAAAAAAGGAAGAAAAAGAAAAAAAGGGGCAATGTTACTATCATTTTCCACACTTGTGCTTCAAAGTAGCACCATGTTCTTCATTTAGAAAGTCTTTCATGTTTTCACTTTCATATACTAGTGGGAACTTTTCATTATAGAACTTGGCTTGTGTATTCCTACGATGGGCTTCCTCAAAATGCCCTAGGTCTTCGTGAGCAAGCAAGTTGGATGCACATCCACTAGTTTGTTTTGGTGAGCTTTCATACATTTATAGCTCTAGTGCATTCATTGCATGGCAATCCCTACTTCTCATGTTGACATCAATTGATGGGCATCTCCATAGCCCGTTGATTATCCTCGTCAATGTGAGACTTTCTCCTTTTTTGTATTCTCCACACAATCTCCATCATCATATTCTATTCCACCCATAGTGCTATATCCATGGCTCAAGCTCATGTATTGCGTGAAAGTTGAAAAAGTTTGAGATTATTTAAGTATGAACCAATTGCTTGGCTTGTCATCGGGGGTGTGCAAGATGGGAGCATTTTTCTGTGACAAAAATGAAGCATGACCTAACAATATGATTTTGTAGGGATGAACTTTCTTTAGCCATGTTATTCTGAGAAGACATGATTGCTTTGATTAGTATGCTTGAAGTATTACTATTTTTATGTCAATCTGAACTTTTATTTTGAATCATTTGGATCTGAACATTCATGCCACAATAAAGAAATTTACATTGAGAATTATAATAGGTAGCATTCCACATCAAAAATTCTGTTTTTATCATTTACCTACTCGAGGACGAGCAGGAATTAAGCTTGGGGACGCTTGATACCTCTTCAACGTATCTATTATTTTTTATTGTTCCATGCTATTATATTACCCGTTTTGGATGTTTATGGGCTTTACTTTACACTTTTATATCATTTTTTGGGACTAGCCTACTAACCAGAGGCCCAACCCGAATTGTTGTTTTTTTGCCTATTTCAGTGTTTCGAAGAAAAGGAATATCAAACAAAGTCCAAACGGAATGAAACCTTCAGGAGCGATCTTTTTGGAACAAACGTGATCGAGAGGACTTGGAGTGGAAGTCAAGAAACAAAGGAGGCGTCCCCGAGGGTGCCCGGCGCGCCCCTCACTCTCGTGGGCCCCTTGGGCGTCCACCGACGTACTTCTTCCTCCTACATATACCCATGTACCCTGAAAACATCAGAAGCGACCACGAAAAACTATTTCCACCGCCGTAACCTTCTGTATCCACGAGATCCCATCTTGGAGCCTTCACCGGCGCTCCGCCGGAGGGGAAATTGACCACGGAGGGCCTCTACATCATCTCCAAGGCCTCTCCGATGAGTTGTGAGTAGTTTACCATAGACCTTCGGGTCCATAGTTATTAGCTACATGGCTTCTTCTCTCTCTCTGAATCTCAATACAAAGTTCCCTTTGATCTTCTTGGAGATCTATTCGATGTAACTCTTTTTGCGGTGTGTTTGTCGAGATCCGATGAATTGTGGGTTTATGATCAAGTTTATCTATGAGACATATTTGAATCTCCTCTGAATTCTTTTATGTGTGATTAAGTTATCTTTGCAAGTCTCTTCGAATTATCAGTTTGGTTTGGCCTACTAGATTGATCTTTCTTGCAATGGGAGAAGTGCTTAGCTTTGGGTTCAATCTTGCGGTGTCCTTTCCCAGTGACAGCAGGGGCATCAAGGCACGTATTGTATTGTTGCCATCGAGGATAAAAAGATGGGGTTTATATCATATTCCATGAGTTTATCCCTCTACATCATGTCATCTTTCTTAATGCGTTACTCAGTTCTTTATGAACTTAATACTCTAGATGCATGCTGGATATGTGTGGAGTAATAGTAGTAGATGCAGGCAGGAGTCGGTCTACTTGTCACGGACATGATGCCTATATGCATGATCCTGCCTAGATAATCTCATAATTATTCTCTTTTCTATCAATTGCTCGACAGTAATTTGTTCACCCACCGTAATACTGATGCTATCTTGAGAGAAGTCACTAGTGAAACCTATGGCCCCCGGATCTATCTCTTATCATATAAGCATTCAATCTACTTTTATTTGCATCTTTACTTTTCCAATCTATATCATAAAATACCAAATATATATATATATATATATATATCTTATCATATTATCTCTATGAGATCTCACTTTTGCAAGTGGTCATGAAGGGATTGACAACCCCTTTATTGTGTTGGTTGCGAGTTCTTGTTTGTTTGTGTGGGGGTGTGGGACTTCTGAGGAGCCTCCTACTTGATTGATACTTTGCTGCATCACCCTTTCCTCTTCAAGGAAAACCAACGCAAGCTCAAGACGTAGCATTCGCCAAGCTGGGTTTTCTCTCCTCTCGCTCCAATCGTTCTTAGCCTTGGCCAGGAAAGGGTGGTAGTTACCCGTCGCTCTTCCTCACGCACCCCGCACGTGGGGGCTAGGCAGGTGTGTGCGCTTGGGTCTACCCGCATGCAAGCATGCCTCGCCAAAACCCCACTGCCCTTGTGCTTCAGCTTTCTTAATCCTCGCGAGGAGCCCTTGATCGAGCTTGTGAGCTTGGATGCCCTCTCATGACCGTGCTCCTCGGGCAGCGCGACACGGTGCACTAAGCCGCAACTAAGCCTTTGGCAAGGGGCTCACCCAAGGAAGAACGTGTTGTCCTGTTAAAGTTTTTTCTTTAAAATAGCTCTCCAGCAGCTCTACGACGTCTCCCAAGACCTACAGCACCTCCCGAGATCAGTGGCCCCAGAGTCATTAGGAAGGGAGGCTCTACCAGGCATCAAGGTCCACGCCCCCGCGAGGTGTGAAGCTACTGCAAGCATGTCAAGCTAAGTTACCCTACCCGTGCCTACCCAGAATACAAATATCATGGCACAACATTAAGATAATAAGCATAGCATAAAGGGCATAACTGCCATAGTTTATTACACACCCCAGCGGGGCACCCTACTTTTTTCAAATTGCAGAAGAAAGGAAAGGTTAAACAAAAGCGGCTCGCAAGGCCGCAACGGGTCCTAAAGCCAAGGTCGGCAGCCTCGAGCTCAGATCGGGCCCTCCTCCTACTTCACCGGGGCACTTCCACGAGACGATCCGCTGCCTTCCTCGATGCAAGCTAGGCGGCATGGAGGTTGGTCATAGCCACCACTGCTGGAGCTCTCGCCTGAAGAAGAGCTGCCGCTGCGGGAGGAAGTTTGGACGTCGTCAAAGCCAAGCTCATCGCTGCCGTTGTCGTCTTCTGGGCAGCTCCCCGTGCGGCGGCCGTCTTCCCTAAACACCCTCATGAAGAGGGTCGCAAGGCCATCGTACTTGAAGTGGAGGGTGAACCTTCCGCTTAGGCCTCATGGACGGGCAAACACCTGCCAGCCGCGGGCCAGGATCATGTTGCCTGCAGCGGTGACCACGATCCCAACCCATAAGGCCCTACTGCAACAGCCATCAGCCTACAGCCAGAGGCCGTCGAGCCCCGAGGTCGGCAGCTCGCCGGTGAAGAAACGTGGAAGCCAGAGCAAGGTGTAGGCGGGCCTCTTCGACCACACCATAAACTCCGGGAGCATATCCATCGAGGGGAAGCGCGGTCTAGGAGGACGGAAACCATGGCGTGCCTTCCCTCGTCACATGGCTACCCCGTGGCCAATTGCCCCCGCCGCGAGAAGAAGCACCACCGCGGGCACCTAGGGAGACGCCGGATCCTGGAGAAGTGATGACTCGCAAGTGTAGGGTATCTATCGTAGTCCTTTCGATAAGTAAGAGTGTCGAACCCAACGAGGAGCAGAAGGAAATGAGAAGCGGTTTTTAGTAAGGTATTCTCTGCAAGCACTGCAATTGTCGGTAACAGATAGTTTTGTGATAAGGTTGAAAGTGCAACTATCCCTGGGTGGTTTTGGTAATGATTAACAACATATAGCTCACTGAACTAACACCATTGCAAGATAAATATTTCAGGATAGTTCAATGATTTGCATGGCATGGATAAGGAATGTGGACCCCTCAAAAAGCTAAGGACAAAAGATTGGCTCAAGCTTCAAAGTCCAAGACTCTACATTTTCAATTTTAGTGATCCAAGATCACATTGAGTCTATAGGAAAGCCAATACTATTAAAAGGGGATGAGGTGTTGCTTAATGGCTTGCTTGCTCAAAATGCTTAGTGATATGCTCCAAAAGCCCTCAACCACTTTCTCACATCCACATATGTCCCAAACTAAGAGTCAAACTCGGCCCCATCGATTTGATCTATCTGGCGCCACCGAGTTCATTTGACATAGCCACTGCCAGAAACCCTAGTCTTTTCGGTCTCATTGATAGGGATCTCGGTCTCACCGAGATGGGGTTGCAAACTCTTTGTTTCCCTTCGTAACGTTTCGGTCTAACCGAGATGAGCGATCGGTCCCATCGAGTCTGCAATGCAAACTCTATGTTTCCTTTTCGTAATGCTTCGGTCCCACCGAGACAAGCGAATCGGTCCCATCGAGTTTGCCTGACCAACTCTCTGTTAGCTTATTACCAAAGTCGGTCCAACCGAGTTTGAGTAATTGGTCCAACCGAGATTACATTATGCCCTAACCCTAATGATATTGGTCCCACCAAGATGACATGTCGGTCCCACCGAAATTGCCTAACGGTCACATATGTCCTAAATCGGTCTGACCGAGTTTTCTGATTCGGTCCCACCGAGTTTGGTATAATGTTTGTAACGGTTAGATTTTGTGTCGATGCTATATATACCCCTCCACCCTCTCCTCATTCGGAGGGAAGCTATCATATCGTGCCTACACTTCCATTACCCATTTTTTGAGGGAGAGCCACCTACTCATGTGTTGAGACCAAGATATTCCAATCCAACCATATGAATCTTGATCTCTAGCCTTCCCCAAGTTGCTTTCCACTCAAATCATATTTCCACCAAATCGAATCCTATGAGAGTGAGTTGAGGGTTGGGGAGACTATCATTTGAAGAACAAGAGCAAGGAGTTCATCATCAACACACCATGTATTATCTTTTGGAGAGTGGTGTCTCCTAGATTGGTTAGGTGTCACTTGGGAGCCTCCGACAAGATTGTGGAGTGAACCAAGGAGTTTGTAAGGGCAAGGAGATCGCCTACTTCATGAAGATCTACCCTAGTGAGGCAAGTCCTTTGTGGGCGATGGCCATGGTGGGATAGACAAGGTTGCTTCTTCGTGGACCCTTCGTGGGTGGAGCCCTCCATGGACTCGCGCAGCCATTACCCTTCGTGGGTTGAAGTCTCCATCAACGTGGATGTACGATAGCACCACCTATCGGAACCACGACAAAAACATCTGTGTCTCCTATTGCGTTTGCACTCTCCAAACCCTTCCCTTTACATTCTTGCAAGTTGCATGCTTTACTTTCCGCTTCTCATATACTATTTGCATACTTTCTTGAATTGTGTTAAGATTGCTTGAGTTGTGCTAAGTTGTTAAAATCTGCCAAGAACTAAAATTGGGAAAAGGTTAAGTTTTTATTTGGTCAAGTAGTCTAATCACCCCCCTCTAGACATACTTTCGATCCTACAATTGGTATCAGAGCTTTGGTCTCCATTTGCCTTGATTTCCATATCTTTTGGTGATCAGAGCCTTGGTTTCACAACCTAGGAGAGTATGGCGTGTAGCGAGGGTAATTACCACCGTAGAGGTCCTTACTTTGATGGTACTAATTTTGCTAGTTGGAGGCATAAGATGAAGATGCATATTCTTGGACATAACCCTGCTGTTTGGGCTATTGTGTGTATTGGCTTGCAAGGTGAATTCTTCTATGGGAGAGAACCAAACCGTGAAGCTACCGCGGAAGAGTTGAAGATGCCGCAATACAACGCTCAAGCTTGTGATATCCTCTTCAATGGATTGTGTCCCAAAGAATTCAACAAAATTAGCCGCCTTGAGAATGCAAAGGAAATTTGGGATACTTTGATTGACATGCACGAAGGTACCGACCCCGTCAAGGATTCCAAATTGTATGTGCTTCAAAGTCAACTTGACAAGTTCAAAATGAAGGATGGTGAAGGTGTCGCTGAAATGTACTCTAGGCTTGCTCTCATTACAAATGAGATTGCCGGCTTAGGAAGTGAAGGGATGACCGACAAATTCATCATCAAGAAGATCCTAAGAGCCTTGGATGGAAAAATATTATACCGCGTGCATATTGATCCAAATGATGCCCAATTACAAAGATCTCAAGCCAACTGAAGTCATTGGAAGAATTGTTGCTCATGAGATGTCACTCAAGGATAAGGAAGAGCTTCACCACAAGTCAAGTGGTGCTTACAAAGCCTCATGTGATGCTCCTACATCATCAAGTGAGAAACAAACCTTCAATGAGGAATTGAGCTTAATGGTGAAAAACTTCAACAAGTTCTACAAGAGTAGAAGCAAGGAAAGGAGTTCCAAGTCAAGGTCCTACAATGACAAAAGATCTTCGAGTTGTGAACGTAATTGCTACAATTGTGGAAGACCCGAACACTATTCCAATGAGTGTACGACTCCTTACAAAAGGAGAGAAGATTCACCCAAAAGAAGAGGTAGAAGATAAGAATCACCACCAAGAGAGAGGAGGAGTAGAGATGATCATCATGAACGAAGAACCTCCCGGAGAAGCAAGGATTCAGAACGGAAGGAAAAATCATCAAAGAGCTACACAAAGCGAAGACATCAAGCTCATGTTGGTGAATGGGTATACGGCTCCGACTCCGACCATCACTCCGAGAGAAGCTATCACTCCGACTCCGAATATACTCAAGATGAAGGTGTTGCCAGTCTAGCACCTGTGTCAACCAACTCCTACGACATATTTGACTCACCAAATGAAGGAATTGGAAGATGCTTCATAGCTAAAGGCCCAAAGGTATCACACCCCGAATATGTTGATTTCAATAGTGATGAAGATGACTTGTTATGTGATGATGATTTACTTTTTGACAACTCTAGTGATGAATACTATGATGAAACGTCAATTAATCATGCTAATCAAGATAAAACGAATGACAATAATAAGGAGAAGATTGAGCTCCTAACTAAAGAACTAAACACTCTTAAGTTAGCTCATGAAACTACCTTGGAAGATCATCGAGAACTTTTAAAGACTCATGAGAAGTTACGCTTTGAAAGCTCAACCTTGAGCAAGAGCATGGGTTTTTAAAGGCAATCAATGATGATCTTCGCAAGAAAAGTTCTTCTTACATTGCCAAGCGTTTACTCTTATCGACTTACATGCCACAAGTCAAGTATAGTAACAAGAGTAAGAAAGATTCTTCTTCTAGTAGTAACAATAATCATGCTAAAACCAATGTTGTTGCTTCTAGTAGTTCTCTTGATTCCACTAATGATTCTCTTAGCCAAGAACATTTGAGCAAGAAAATAGCATATTGAAGGGAATTATAGAGAAGGGTGTCTACAAGAGCCTTGTCGGGAGTAAGCAATTTGAGGAAATTGTACGCAAGCAAGGAAGGCACCGGAAGAATCAAGGTGTTGGTTTTGAACGAAAGTTCAATGCCAATGAAGTTGAGTGGGAAGAAGATCAATACCCCAAGATGAAGTTTGTTCCCCAACAAGAGAAGTATGATCCTACTTCTTTCCAAGGGACACAAGCTCAAGATGATCTTCCACCACAAGACCAGAAGCAAAAAGGCAAGGACAAGCTTCAAGAGGAGATCGATGCATTTGAAGAAGCTTCCAAGGCCTTGGTCAAGTGGGCTCCCAAGACTACATCAAGCTCTACTTCATCAAGTTCCACTACTACCCCAAGGATTCCCATCAAGATGATGTGGATCCCAAAGAAGAAGGACTAGAGAGTTCTTGAGGGTGACTCCACCAATATACTTCACTCATATCATTATGGCAAGGACAAGTGCAATCAACTTCCACATTTTGCACTAGTTCAAGGAGTCACAAACCCTCTTGTTAGTAAGACAAGGGACAAGGTAACCTAATGCTTTCATGGACATCATCTTGTGTGTGCATCACTCTATGTCTATGGATATCCTTGCTTGTTCCTTGTGGGACTAACCCGTGTAGGTATTGAAAGTGCAACTCACTCCAATGGATTGCTCCAAATGATCAACAACATTGAGCATCCACATCTTCAACACCTACATGAAGTCATCATTGACAAAACCCAAGGTTAGTTCATCCCTCTTAGGGGGGATCTCACATCTATAGGAGCTTTACTCTAAAGAATTGAGATAAAGCAACTCTAATGGTGTGAACACAACAATGCTTTATGTAAAAGTGGTAACCCCACTTGTGCTTAAACGATGAGTATGACCTATGATCAAATGCTCTCATTTGACTCCTAAGTCAATATACTCATATATAGAAGACCTAGTCATCGCCAATTGTTTGATAGATGCTAGAATTGGTTGTGCATGCTTTGCCACATATTTCATTTGCCATTTTATTGTATGAGCATGTTGGTTGCATATTTTACTCATTCGAGAACATCTACTTGTTGTTTTGATTGTTTGGATCTTTTTATTTTGCCAAGTGGATGGACAAGAATGCCTAAGAACCTTCTCTAGCTATTTATGCTTTTCTCATCTCAAACTCTATTCATGCTACATCACAAAGTTTGATCAAGTCAGATTTGAACCACTCTGGGAGAGGAGCACTCGGAGTCCCCGATTTGTCATAGACTTAAACTTCCAAAACCTCTTTGTGCATTTCAGTCTGACAGAGAAATCCATTTCAGTCAAACCGAGTTCATTAAGTTGATCTAGGTTTTCATCTCGGTGCAATCAATTTGAACACTTTGGTCACACCGAGTTGCAGCAACAGCTTGCAATTCTGCAATCTCGGTGCCACCGAGTTGTTCCACTCGGTCACACCGACAGGGTCGGGATATAAATACCCACGGGTGAGATTTTGGGAATTACTTCAAATCTTATCAGCCCGGGTGTGTCCTGCTCTGCCTCCTCGGGTCTCCGGATCGTCTCCTTGCTGCCAATGACCTCCCGCGATTGGACTCTGCCGCCGTCGACGGATTCTGCTCCGTCGTTGCTGCCGTAGCGAACACTCGCCGCTCTAGGGTATGTGTTCGACCCCTTGTGTTGTCTTTTTCACTCTGATTCCTAGCACAAGGACAATGCCATGCTTCTTGCCATGAATGAGATTAATCTATCCAGCTAAATCTTCCTTAGGTCTAGATTGATTTGAAAATTTTAGGGTTAGCCCTCCACAGAACTCATCTCGGACCGACCGAAATGTAGAAATCGGTGTCACCGATTCGGCTTAGGCCATTGCACATGCGCTTTTTGGTCTGACCAAAACGTGCAAATCAATGTAACCGAGTTCAGGATTATGTGAGACCCTAGCAATCTAGGTGCCACCGACCTGTGACTCGGCCCAACCGAGTTCACTAGTTTAGGTTCCAAGTGTTGCTTCGGTACCACCGAGTTTGTCAATTCGGTAGCTCCGAGATCACTTCTGCAGAGAACTAAAACTAAGCTTTTTGACTCAATTTGTTTTGCAAAACCTCCGTAATTTGTGATGCTCATTTACTCTACCTCATCTACAACCTATTCACAGGGTCTGTTGACAGTTTGCCTGCAAGATGTCTGACCAGAGTGACAGCCAGAACAGGTCTGAACAGCAAGGACAGTTGAGTGAGGGCACTAGTCCCTCCAGCAGCTATGATGAGGGCAGCAGGAACGCACCTATTAACTTGCCCAAAGCAGCTACTAGAATAAGGAAGAAGAGAACTTCGGATTTAGAAGATGAAGATTATGTTGCAGCTGAGGATGAGGCCACTCAAAGAAGAAAGTGCTGAAGAAAGAATATGGTACTGCTGCTTCAACCAAGCCAGGGTTGAACAAGAAAGCACTAGCAAGGAGAGTTCCTATGTCTAAGTCCAGAGTCTTCACTCAAGAAACTTTGGGATCTGAACCCAAAGAGACTGTTGCAGAAGGGAAGGAGAGGAAAGAGAGAGTCAAGAAGACCACTACCAGGATCATTGGCAAGCCCTCTAAGATGAGATATGATGAAGAGGAAGAGGATGCTGCTCCAGCACCTAAGGCACAGAAGCTCATGGGAGATGCTATAAAGTCAGGGGCTGCTGCTATGCCCAAAACTGCTCCCAAAGCTGCTGCTCCAGTTACCAAGACTGCACCCAAGAGGAGTACCAGGAACATACCTGCTGAGGAGAAGAACAAGGCCCCATTGCCTGAGATTGAAGAATAGGAAGCTGAAGCCCAAGTGCTAAGGAAGCTGAAGCCAAAGATCCCAGACCATAATGATGCACATCCTGTTGCAGAAGACATGAGGATCGGCAAGGATGCAGGACTGAGACAGTGGAGAAAGGCTGAGCCATATGCTGTCAAAAGGAGAACTGTTGTGGATTACAGGTTCCACACAAAGGAACAACAAGATTTCTATGAGACAATCCTACTTGACAAGAGGCCCACAGTGTGTGACATGAGATGGGTTGATCGGACCTACATTAGAGAGAATGAAGATCACTTCCCAGGTGTTTATGATAGCTTCAAGGCCTGTGAGGTTAACAAGTTTGTTGGCCAGAAGCTCACAAAGTGGAATGATGAGCTGATCATGCAATTATACTCTACTGCTCATTTCTATCCAGATGACAGAATTGTATGGATGTCAGAGGGTACAAGGTACCAGTCTACAGTTGATGAGTGGGCTAGATTGATCATGAAGATGACTTGGATGCCTATGCCAAGAAGAAGAAGGATCACAACTCAATGGCTAGTATGTACAAGGAGATTCCTGATGCAGACCTGGAGACTCACAAGTTTGGCTTAGTGAAACACTCACTGTCAGGCCTGCCTACTATCAATACCATTCTGAGGCACACTCTGTTGCCAAAATCAAGAGATCACAGAATGATTAGAGGACACTCCATAAACTTGCTGCATATATTTGATGTCCCTCAAAAGTTCAAAGTGATGAGTCTGATTGTGGAAACAATCAAGAGGACAACTGTAGATCAGAAGAGATCTTGTGGGTATGCTCCACAAAATCAGGTGCTCATCAACACCAAGATGGGCACATGCACATATCTGTTGGACAAGGGGCATTTACCCTCAGGCCAAACTTTGAGGACAAGATTGTTGTCATGACTAAGGAAGATCCATCCTCAGTGCAAGCACATGAGAAGAGAGAGAAGGCAAGGGCAGAGAAAGATGCCAAGATGCCAACAGCTGAAGAGGCATATCAAGTGTTCTTGAAGAGCAAGCAAGATCAGCTTGGATATCTGATCCAATCCACCTTGAGAATTGAGAAGGGCTTGGCCACCCTGACTCAAAACCAAGAGAGCTTGGAGAGGATCATTGAGCAGAAATTCTATGATCTTGATGTCAAGGTAACTGAGATTCAGTCAGTGGTTGAGCCACTTCAGCAGGAAGTGAGGAGAAGAAGGGAAAGTCTACTGCAGATGCTTTTACTAGAGTGCTCAGAAGTTAGAGGTCTGCTGCAGTGCCTGTCCCAGACACAAGAGCTACTACATCTGCACCAACAACCACAGCTTCAGTGCCACTAGCTCCAGCAACCACTCCACCAGCTCCAGCCACATCTACAGACACTTTCATCCTTGGAGTCATCTCTACACCACCTCATGAAGACCAAGCCTGAGAGACGCATAGCACTATGCATATTTTTAACTTTTTGGTACTTGTTGCCAAAGGGGGAGAAATATGTATAGATCATAGTCCTCGAGAGAGAGAGAGTGTGTTATTTTGTCTCTCTTTGCATTTTACTTTCTTGAACTTTATTGTGTGTTTGCTTGTTCCAATATGTCTTTTGTGAGATACTTGGATGATCATGTGTTTGATCACATGCTACTTTAATGTGTGCTTGAATGATATTATCCTTCATATCCATTCATGATCATTCACTTTGCTTGGTGATGAGTGCATGTTTTCAATTACTATCATTTTTAGCGCTCCACGAAGATGTATGTGAGATGTAAGAGTGACCCATGATCCTAACACATTGTGCAATTGCAGTCCAAAGCAAATTTAAATAATGCACAAATTTAGCGGGAGCTCTTGTTTGTCACATACTTCTCAAAGCGACAATGTATTTCAATCTTATCATCATTTGTCGAAGCTTTGATCTATATATTGTCATCAATTACCAAAAAGGGGGAGATTGAAAGTGCAACTATCCTTGGGTGGTTTTGGTAATGATTAACAACATATAGCTCATTGAACTAATGCGATTACATTATAAATATTTCAGGAAAGTTCAATGATTGGCATGGCATGGTTAAGGAATGTGGACCCCTCAAAATGCTAAGGACAAAAGATTGGCTCAAGCTTCAAAGTCCAAGACTCTACATTTTCTATTTTAGTGATCCTAGATCACATTGAGTCTATAGGAAAGACAATACTATTAAAAGGGGATGAGGTGTTGCTTAATGGCTTGCTTGCTCAAAATTCTTAGTGATATGCTCCAAAAGCCCTAAACCACTTTCTCACATCCACATATGTCCCAAACAGAAAGTCAAACTCGGCCCCACCAATTTGATCCATCCAGCGCCACCGAGTTCATTTGACATAGCCACTGCCAAAAACCCTACTCTTTTCGGTCTCACCGATAGGGATCTCGGTCTCACCGAGATGGGGTTGCAAACTCTCTGTTTCCCTTCATAACATTTCAGTCTAACCGAGATGAGCGACCGGTCCCACCAAGTCTGCAATGCAAACTCTCTGTTTCCTTCTCGTAATGCTTCAGTCCCACCGAGACGAGCGAATCGGTCCCACCGAGTTTGCCTGACCAACTCTCTGTTAGCTTATTACCGAAGTCGGTCCAATCGAGTTTGAGTAATTGGTCCAACCGAGATTACGTTATGCCCTAACCCTAATGATATCGGTCCCACTGAGATGACATGTCGGTCCCACCGAAATTGCCTAACGGTCACATATGTACTAAATCGGTCCGACCGAGTTTTCTAATTCGGTCACACAGAGTTTGGTATAATGTGTGTAATGGTTAGATTTTGTGTGGAGGCTATATATACCCCTCCACCCTATCCTAATTCGTGAGGGAAGCTATCAGATCATGCCTACACTTCCATTACCCATTTTCTGAGAGAGAGCCACCTACTCATGTGTTGAGACCAAGATATTCCAATCCAACCATATGAATATTGATCTCTAGCCTTCCCCAAGTTGCTTTACACTCAAATCCTCTTTCCACCAAATCAAATCCCATGAGAGTGAGTTGAGGGTTGGGGAGACTATCATTTGAAGCACAAGAGCAAGGAGTTCATCATCAACACACCATCTATTACCTTTTGGAGAGTGGTGTCTCCTAGATTGGTTAGGTGTCACTTGGGAGCCTCCGACAAGATTGTGGAGTGAACCAAGGAGTTTGTAAGGGCAAGGAGATCGCCTACTTCGTGAAGATCTACCCTAGTGAGGCACGTTCTTCGTGGGCTATGGCCATGGTGGGATAGACAAGGTTGCTTCTTCGCGGACCCTTCGTGGGTGGAGCCCGCCGTGGACTCGCACAACCGTTAGTCTTCGTGGGTTGAAGTCTCGATCAACGTGATGTACGATAGCACCACCTATTGGAACCACGAAAAAATATATGTGTCTCCTATTGTGTTTGCACTCTCCAAACCCTTTAGTTTACATTCTTGCAAGTTGCATGCTTTACTTTCCGCTGCTCATATACTCTTTGCGTACTTTCTTGAATTTTGTTAAGATTGCTTGACTTGTGCTAAGTTGTTAAAATCTGCCAAGAACTAAAATTGGGAAAAGGTTAAGTTTTTATTTGGTCAAGTTGTCTAATCAGCCCCCCCCCCTCTAGACATACTTTCAATCCTACAAAGGTAATTCATAACGAGTACCAAGTAACAAAAGTAAATAAGGTGCAGCAAGATGGCCCAATCCTGTTTGTAGCAAAGGACAAGCCTGGAAAAATTCTTATATGAAGGAAAACGCTCCCGAGGACACATGGGAATTATCATCAAGCTAGTTTTCATCACGCTCATATGATTCGCGCTCGTTACTTTGATAATTTGATATGTGGGTGGACCGGTGCTTGGGTACTGCCCTTTCTTGGACAAGCATCCCGCTTATGATTAACCCCTATTGCGAGCATCCGCAACTACAAAAGAAGTATTAAGGTAAACCTAACTGTCGGTGTCAAAACCGGCGGATCTCGGGTAGGGGGTCCCAAGTAGTGCGTCTTAGGATCAATGGTAACAGGAGGCAAGGGACACAATGTTTACCCAGGTTCGGGCCCTCTCGATGGAGGTAAAACCCTACTCCTGCTTGATTAATATTGATGATATGGGTAGTACAAGAGTTGATCTACCACGAGATCAGAGAGGCTAAACCCTAGAAGCTAGCCTATGGTATGATTGTTGTTGTATATGCCTATCGACTAGCCTGGCCTAATTGTTGTTGTATATGCCTATCGACTAGCCTGGCCCCGGTTTATATAATGCACCAGAGGCCTAGGATAACAAGAGTCCTAGCCGAATACGCCGGTGGGGGAGGAGGCCTTGTCTTGATCGCCAAGTCTTGTGGATTCTTCCTTGTATGCGGCAGCTGTCCGGACTGGCCCATGAGTATACGGCCATGGGGGACCTCGGTCCAATCCAACTGATCGGGAGACGATGCGTTAAGTACCCCCTAGTCCAGGACACCGTCAGTAGCCCCCTGAACCGGTCTTCAAGTTAGGGACGCTCCTCGATTCTTCCGAACTGTTCTTCATCTTCGGTTGCCGGTCTTGAAAACTGGTTCAACAAATCTTCTCATCTTCCATCTTGAGGATCACCGAAATGCATTGGACGAGTTTACACGTCGGGTATCCAAGGAGCCCCTTTAAGTTTCCGGCCTTTATCAATGCCTTGTTATTTTTATGCCACACCTTGGGTTTGAAGTTGTTCCCGGGCGGCAACGTCCTCTTGCGTCCGAGCTCCAACGCCGGACTGCATTCGAGGTATCTTTTGCAGCCGAGCACCAATGTCGGACTGCTTCCCAGCTCTAACACCGGACTATGTATCCGAGCTCCAACGCCGGACTGTATCCGAGGTGTCGTAAATCACCTTGGTTCAAAGAAGTTTAAAGGAGTTTAGCCGAGCTTAACGCCGGAAATGCCCTCTATGGAGCCAGCCACTAGCGCCCGAGCTTTATGCCGGACTGCTTCCTAGGTGGTGCACCACCCCGAATGTGGGCCAATTTTTGTCAATATTTTTGATTGGTGCAATTTATTCTCTGCCGAGATACATAGCCAGTAGCCCTCAAGGTGGGTATCGGTCTAAAACATGAGATGCACATGAAAGATGACATAAGACCGCTGATCCCCGTAGCCGCTGAGACTCAGGTTGATTTGCAAAATCGGTCTAAGGATCAAGTCCTAGCTCGGCAGAATACTTTGGGACACAAAAAGCGGCGTGCTTAGTCCTCGAGACTTAGGTTGGGTGCGGCCGACCAACCTGAGGATCAAAATCTCCTCGGAAACTGTATTGCACTTAAAATTTTCTACATTGGACAGGCAATGCAGTAGCCCCCGAGACACTGGTCAGGTGGCAACACCAGATCAGTGGATCGATGTGCCCCTTTAATATTTGTAAATAATAAGCCCGAAGCCCAGTAGCCCCCGAGCCTTAATGCGGGCACGGGAGGCCGAATTAAGGATCGATATCCATAGTAAAATCACAAATTATGTGTAATGACTCTATGTATCCAAGTACTTTACGTCATTAATGCTCAGATATGCATTGTACAAAACTTTGTTGACTGACCATCGGCTTCCACCTCCTTGGCCAATAGCCGAGGAGTGTTTGTCCTACTTTATAAAGCCTTTATGAGGGCAAAGATTTACAACAAACAAGGCAATCTGGCCATACGGTTTTATAAACAAAGGTACGTGGAGAGACATGTTATATTACTGTTTAATAGAAGAAATGTCTTCCAAAGAAAATAGTCCCGCTATCGGTTCCTGTCTTTGGGTTGTCATGCTAAGCATGATCATGAAACCTCAGCTCCAATGTAAGAGCAAAATATCGAGGATTTAGTTTGGGAGGCCAGTTAATAGCCCCCGGTAGTGTTCGGCGACAGTCGAGGTCAAGCCGTAAACACTTCGGCCATTGTTATGAATGGCCCGTCGTTTAACGCCGTCATCGGATCGCCGACCAGTTTACGCTTATTGTGATAGTCAGTTTTCGGCTTTCTCCACTGAGGTGCTTAATCATGTGAGCTGGAAACACAATCGCAGTGGTTCTCCCTTTGCACACCTAGCCGAACAAAGCAGAACATAGGAGGCAAGCGCAGGAGCCGGGCAACCCAACTATTGACCGAAGACACAATTCGAAACCGATGCATATATTACAATATCCGAGAATGTTTTTGCCGAATCTCTAAAGGTGTCCGGCGTTGCACTGCGAGACTTGTGCTGAAAACACACAAATAGTTTAAAAGTGCCATGGGCTCGAAAAGCCAAAATGCTTATTCAAAAGGTTAATGTCCGAACTAGATCAAGTGTTCGGTGCCAATCCGAAAATTGGACTTTAGAAAAAAAAGGTGCTTCTGTCGTGCTTTAACATGACACATCCTATCTCAAAACTTCAAGCGGGTCTGCCTACGGCTTCAACCTCCTATCCCGAAGGCGGAGTACTTCTTACTAGGCCAGTTTAGCAAACTATACTCTAGCGGCTTTGAGAGAGAAATTAGGCTCCCTGGCTAGTGACCGCACACTTGTGTCGAAAAAAGGAGTGATAAATAAAAACTTTGCAATGACTAAGAAGAAAAACACTTATCATAAAATGGCTCATATAAATTTAAGAGCCCCCAAGTGACTTGGGTAAAAGAATGATTGCATGTACCGAAGTACTTATATCATATCTATGTTCAACCAAACTTTAAACGCGTCTTAACTGACCGTCGGCTTCTCCTTCTTCGGTCAAGGACCGAAAAGTGTTATGTACTCCATTTGTCGATAATATCGATGGTGTTTCCAATAACCAGGCAATCAGGCCATGAGGCTGTAACAGACAAAGCGCGCTCAGGGAACTTATGTTATATTACTGCGAAGAGTAAGAAGCATCTTCTAAGAAAATAGTACCCCCACCGATACCTTTCTTCGGTGCTCATTGTTATTATGAGACTTGTGCAATAGATTTTTTGTACTCATGAGTTCCGTTGTGTGCCGACCATGATTGAAAACAATAAGAGCGCTAGCTTTCGGCTTCACCCAGTCTGAGGTCCGGCTCGGGTAACCCGATCATGACAATCGCAGAGGTGCTCCCTTTACTCCCTAGCCGAACAATCGGGAACGTAGGGGTAAGCACAGGAGCCAGGCAACCCAGCTTGCAAATCGCTTAAGTCAATATGGTGCATATTGTGGCGTAATACACGAACAAGGAACGAAGCCGTACAAGTATAACCATATGCAAGAGAAAAAAGCTTCATGAAGGAAGCCCCCAAGTAAACTGGGTATTTGAATTTGCGCATCACAAACAAAGTTTGGACAAGGAAAATTTTACAAGAAACTTTTTTCCAAAAAAGTATAATGCTTGGCCGAGCCGAACACAAGTTAAAAATTTAAAACTTTGAGCATGAAGACCACTTAGCTGGTTAATGTGCTCGGTATTGATGACGCGGTCCGAGCTTGATGCGGGACAAGGTTCCATCCTCGAGCCGGTCCCGAGGTGGTGGAAGAAAGAGCTCGGCACTCCGAAGTGGTGACATAACATGGTCAATGCAGGACGGCAGGGTGATGCCGAAGTCCCCGACATGGGGTAATGAAGTGTTGACGAAGCCCCCCGTCCAGCCGAGGTGACGCCAAATGATATAGCCCGACTGGATCATTTTCCTGTGCACAAAAAATAGTGCAAACCGGAGATAATAGTAATAATAATAAGAAAAAATTCGTTGCGTAACAAATAATTTATGCAAAGTGAGTAATAAAAGAAATATGGCCTGGCGCCGAAGTCAATGTCGATGCAGGGCGGCGGCGTGATGCGGTAAAGGCATGGCAAGGCCTGAATTCACAGGTCGGTTCGAGTTTTAGATGCGGCGTTCGCCGGACTATGTACGGAAACTGTCCGAACCACCATGCAACCGTCGTTAATGTGGCCACCATTTGATAGACCTGCGTACATATGACGGACAAACTAGAGTAATAATTCATTGGAAAAAATGAACCCTAACAAGCAAAAAATACTAGGATTAATAGCACCTGGCTTATTTGTTGTAGCAACCCGAAGAAAGGTGATTCCCAAAATTGGGACTCGATCCACACACCTATCGCCTGATGGGCGATAAAGCAACGGCATGGCGATGCTGGCAAAGGTTGGCTCGCCGAGGCAAAGCCCTCGGTCCATCTAATGTGACAGAGCTGGTCGGCCAGCGATGCCGAAGTCTCTGGAGCAGGTTGATGAAGAGATGATGAAGCCCCCGGTCCAGCGATGCAGGTCGTGACATGGTCGACGCCGGCTTGATGAAGGGACCGTGTGGCGATGCAGGTGTGCCCGCTCCGTGTAATCCGTGGGGCGGCGATGTTGGTGACGATTTATCCTTCGCGATGCCGAACTATTGTTCGGCTGGCCGAGATGATGATCCGAAGAAGTTGAGCTCGACTCAACAAAGCGACGACGTGTCTAACGCAGGTCGGTCGCCGTGGAGTGATGTTGTCGGGCTGGTTTGACACCGGCGCGACGGTGAAGTTCGTATTGCAAGAATACTTTTAATACTCCTGGGATGTGTTTGAGAATAAAACCCAACACCCCATACAAAAACTTCCTTCAAAAGGGATATCCGAGATCCCGTTCATAAAGAAGATGAATTCGGGTCGGATTAGTTCTCGCGCAGGAAACCGATCCAAAAAGTGATGCACTAATCGGAAGTTTCCCGGAGTTTGGACAGTCGGATTGAGCTGAATTTTTGGCAGGTGGTAGATATGGGAATTCCGCAGCAAATCAATGGTTGGATCCTCCAAAGGACATCCGAGCTAGATGATGGATACCACGCCCTAAACTCGTCTGGATTCTCGTCCAGAGTCAACAGGGCTCCGGTATATCGGAGATTGCCGGAGATTTCTCCATCGGAACTCGACGAAATTTTTGCAGGGTTGTTGTAGACCTAATTCCGCATAATTCCACCGAAGCAATCGTTTAAGCGACACTCGAGGAGGCGGTGGTGGTGGATACAAGTTTGCCGTCCAGAAAAACAGCACGGTCGCCTGAGGGCAATGTTGACGTTGAGCCCCCGAGCTCCATGGACGACTCCTCCATGATCTTGATAGAGATCGGAGTTGGTGTTGATGAAGGTCTTCATCCGAACATGACGATCGGAGGTAGGGCGCAGTCCTCGGTTAAACCAAGGTGACCAGTCGAGCTGGTGACGAAGAAGCCAACGTCGCAGTTGACCTGCAGTCGAGCCATTGATCCTTTCGCCGATCACACAGCGGAACTCTCAATGAAAGCACCAATGTCGGTGTAAAAACCGGCGGATCTCGGGTAGTGGGTCCCAAGCAGTGCGTCTTAGGATCAATGGTAACAGGAGGCAAGGGACACAATGTTTACCCAGGTTCGGGCCCTCTCGATGGAGGTAAAACCCTACTCCTGCTTGATTAATATTGATGATATGGGTAGTACAAGAGTTGATCTACCACGAGATCAGAGAGGCTAAACCCTAGAAGCTAGTCTATGGTATGATTGTTGTTGTATATGCCTATCGACTAGCCTGGCCCCGGTTTATATAATGCACCAGAGGCCTAGGATAACAAGAGTCCTAGCCGAATACGCCGGTGGGGGAGGAGTCCTTGTCTTGATCGCCAAGTCTTGTGGATTCTTCCTTGTATGCGGTAGCTGTCCGGGACCCATGAGTATACGGCCATGGGGGTCGTCGGCCCAATCCAACTGATCGGGAGACGACGCGTTGAGTACCCCCTAGTCCAGGACACCATCACTAACCATAGCATGAAACATATGGATCCAAATCAGCCCCTTACGAAGCAATGCATAAACTAGGGTTTAAGCTTCTGTCACTCTAGCAACCCATCACCTACTTATTACTTCCCAATGCCTTCCTCTAGGCCCAAACAATGGTGAAGTGTCATGTAGTCGATGTTCACATAACACCACTAGAGGATAGACAACATACATCTCATCAAAATATCGAACGAATACCAAATTCACATGACTACTTATAGCAAGACTTCTCCCATGTCCTCAGGAACAAACGTAACTACTCACAAATCATATTCATGTTCATAATCAGAGGGATATTAATATGCATAAAGGATCTGAACATATGATCTTCCACCAAATAAACCAACTAGCATCAACTACAAGGAGTAATCAACACTACTAGTGACCCATAGGTACCAATCTAAGGTTTTGGGACAAAGATCGGATACAAGAGATGAACTAGGGTTTGAGAGGAGATGGTGTTGGTGAAGGTGTTGATGGAGATTGACCCCCTCCCGATGAAAGGATCGATGGTCATGACGACGATGATGATTTCCCCTCCCGGGGGGATGTTTCCCCAGCAGAACAGCTCCGCTGGAGCCCTAGATTGGTTCCGCCAAGGTTCCGCCTCGTGGCGGTCGTGTTTCGTCCCGAAAGCTTGCTTATGATTTTTTTTCAGGGTAAAACACTTCATATAGCAGAAGATGGTCACCGGAGGGCTGCCAGGGGGCCCACGAGGCAGGGGGCGCGCCCAGGGGGTAGGGCACGCCCCCCACCCTTGTGGCCAGGGTGTGGGCCCCCTATGGTACTTTCTTCACCCAATATTTTTTATTAAATCAAAAAATGACTTTCGTGGAGTTTCAGGACTTCTGGAGTTGTGCAGAATAGGTATCTAATATTTGCTCCTTTTCCAGCCCAGAATTCCAGCTGCCGGCATTCTCCCTCTTCATGATAAACCTTGTAAAATAAGAGAGAATAGGCATATGTATTGTGACATAACGTATAATAATAGCCCATAATGCAATAAATATCGATATAAAAGCATGATTCAAAATGGACGTATCAAGAAGCGCGCATGCACCCCCTGGGGACCGCCGCGGGGGTCGCGACATGCTTGCGAGGACGACTGCAATCCCTCTTGGGTGGTGGTGAAGGTTGCCCCTCTGTGACGCCCCCGATTCAATCGTACACTAATCATACACGCAAATGTGTACAATCAAGATCAGGTACTCACGGGAAGATATCACAACACAACTCTAAACACAAATAAATTGGATACAAGCTTTATATTACAAGCCAGGGGCCTCGAGGGCTCGAATACAAAAGCTCGATACACAAGAGTCAGCGGAAGCAACAATATCTGAGTACATACATAAGTTAAACAAGGATGCCTTAAAAAGGCTAGCACAAAAGCAACACGATCGAAGAGGCAAGGCCTCCTGCCTAGGACCTCCTAACTACTCATGGTCTTCAGCGGCCTCTAGGTAGTAGTAGTCGACGGGGGTGGCATCATCTGGCTCCTGGGATCCACCATCTGGTTGCAACAACCAGAAAGAAAGAAAGAAGGGGGAAAGGGGGTGCAAAGCAACCGTGAGTACTCATCCAAAGTACTCGCAAGCATTAGATCTATACTCAGAATGCATTGGTATCAAATGCAAGGGTTGTATCTATGGACTGAACTGCAGAATGTCAGGATAGAGGGGAAGGCCTAGCCTATCGAAGACTAGCATCTTCAAGCAGCTCCAAGCATCTTGCAGCAGGTAGAAGAGTAAAGAATAGCAGTTTATAATTAACAAACATGTTGTAACATTAATGCCCAGAGATCCTTCCTCGACTCCCTACGAGAAAGCAATCCCGGAGCCACATATCTCTAGTATCCCTTTGTAGTTGTATAAGATCAGGATATAAGTCTGAACGTCCGTTACCATGGACACGGCTATTAATAGATAATCTTCCCTGCAGGGGTGCACCACGTTTTCCAACACGCTCAATCACTCTGGCCGGACACACTTTTCTAAGTCAATGCCCGGCCTTGGAAGATCAACATGTCGTAGCCCTACCCAGGCTCAGCATAGAGGTCCCCGCCGATCTACATCCTAAGCACTCCGGGGTCTAGGCCCGTCGCCCGTAGCACTCCGGGTTGTTACGTGCAGGGCGGACCTAGGAACCACCTCTGGGGTGCTGGCCCAACCGTGCCGCAATGCTAAACTAGACGTCTGACAAAGCTTCGGCTGATACTACGATGTTAAGGCCCATAACTATTCTTGCGTGGTGGTTGGTGCGTAAAGGCCAAAGGCCAACTCAGAACAAATACCCAAACCATAGTGTATTATTATCTTGCAGAGACGAGAAGAGACTCACGATCGAAAGTGACCCCGTCGCCCCGTCTCGTGGACTTACGACAAGGGCCTAGAATGCCCGGCTGTTCCACGTAACCATCTTGCGGGTGCTCTCTGGGCCCGCCCGTCTTTCACCAAGGTCTCAAGTAAAGTCAAGGTAACCGTGTGTCCAAACATCAAGGGGAAAACCCAAGGAATCACCCTCGGTGGATTCCACTCAATGTAATCATCAAGGTGAACGTAAGAGGGACCACCCTCGAGGTTAACACTTGAGGTGTTGAACGACAGAGCCGTATCGGGAATGGTGAAAGAGGAAATCAGCCTCGATGACCACGACCGAATAGCTACACTACAGAATTATCATCAGGAGTACGTTACGAGGGATCACCCTTGGCACTCTATAGTATCTCTGCAGAGTCGAGCAACAAAAGGGGTGTGATGTGATGTGAGGTGTCGGGCTCTGGTCGTTGATCATGTTGGTCAAGTCGTCGATGATGAAGCAGGGGCAACAAGGACAAGGTGGGGGTCACTGATGGATCACTAACCAACCTATACTAAGCAGTTTAGGATAAGCAGGTGAGGTACAACAGCATGTTACAAAAGCAGGTTATGCATCAGAATAGGAGAAAACAATAACAGTAGCAAAATCTAATGCAAGCATGAGAGTATAGAATGGGAGATATCGGGATGATCAAAGGGGGGGCTTGCCTGGTTGCTCAGACAAGAAGGAGGGTCGTCATCGACGTAGTCGATCACAGTGGCATCAGCAGCGGTCTCAGGGTCTACAGGAGAGAAGAGGGGGAAGAAATAGTAAATACACGCAAACATATGCATAACATGACAAAAATCGAAGCTATAGGTGTTCTAACGTAGCGCTAGGCGATACTGGCGAAGGGAGAGACATCCGGGAAAGTTTTCCCGGTTCCGGTCGTCTGTCAGACAGATGAACCGGAGGGAAAAGTTCAACTTTTGCTATGCTAGGGACGCGTGACAGACAAACGGAGGGCGTATCCAGATTCGTCTCAAAATTCTGAGCAACTTTCATGTAGAAAACTTTTTCATCCGAGTTACGGTTTATTTTCTATGAATTTTCAAAGATTAAACCATTTTCTGGATTTATGTATATTACTAGAAATGGAATATGATGTCAGCATGACGTCCTGATGACCTTAGCAGCCAACAGAGCGGCTGACCAGGTCTAACCTGACCAGTGGGTCTAGTAGAACCCACATGTCATACATAGTGGTGTTAACAGCGTTTAAATTAAACTAACTTAACTATATTAGAACCTAGGCCCACCTGTCAGTCACTATTTAGGTTAACTAAACTAATTTAATTAATTCGTTTTAATTAGGGGGGTAGACCCCACTGGTCAGTGGCTGGGGGTTGCCCAGTCAGCAGGGTTAACTGGTCAACCCAGTCAACTAGGTTCCCTGGGCCCCACTGGCAGTGACGCAGGGGTGGGCCCCAGGTGTGCCACGTCGGTGGCATCACCGGAGATGGCTCCGGCGAGCTCAACTCGGCGGCCGAGCGCTGGAGCAGCTCGGACTTTGTGCACAGGGCACCATTTGGCGTGCAGTTGGGTTCATTCGAACGGCCTCTCAACGCCGCGTCGTATGGAGGTGGTGGTGTGGCCGGGGACGGCCGGGAACATCGGCGGCGGCGAGTCAGGTGGTGGTGGGTTTTCGGTGAGCGGCGAACAGGGGGCCGTGGGGCACGACGAGCCGTGTGCGTGTGTGCACTGGGATCTAGGCGAAGTGGCAAGAGAGTTGCGCCCGGGGCCGAGGCCATTTGGTCGCCGGAGCATCGCCGATGACGAGCTCAGGCGGAGCCGCGTTCGGGCATGACGGGGAGGAGGAGCTATGGTGGTGGAAACGGAGCAAGGACGGGGAGGGGAAGGGGGTGGAGCTTACCGAGCGGCTCACGAAAGGCCTGTGGGGGGCTTTGTAGCGCAGGGCGGTGGCCGAAGTCGAAGGCGACGCGGCGACGGTGATCCGTGGAAGAAGACGATGGTTAGGGCGACGTAGGGCGGCGAGCTCGAGTCCGTGGCCGGGGAAGACGTAGCAGGGCATGGCGGCGCTCGGGGACTCGTCGGAGTAGGGCGAGGCAGCGGTGGTCGCGGTCAGCACGGCGGTGCGGTGGCGACAGTGCATCAGGTGAGGAGGGGGAAAGTGGATCTGGGCTAGGCATAGGGGAGAGAGGAGTGCCCGAGGGAGGAGCGAGTGGGTGGAGGTAGGTGGGGGGAGGAGGCCTGAGGCGTCGGCCTCGCCCTTATCCCCTCGGGACGGCGCCGGCGAGGCTGGTCTGGGAGGGACGAGCCCCTGTAGCGGCTCGGTTCGGGGGAACAGAGAGGAGGGGGGCGACCGGAGGAGAAGGGCTGGAGCAGTTGGGCCTGCTGGGTTGCGCCATCCAGGTGCCTAAGGCCCAGGTGACAGTGGGCCTTATCTCTTTTTTGTTTTGCATTTTCCTTTCTTTATTAACAGAAGTTGTCTAGAAATAATTAGGTGTGCCAAAACACTTTTGATAAATGTGGAACTAGGACACATAAATACTTTGTGAATTATGAAACGGCCACAAAATGTTTCAAGGCATTTGGAAGTGACTAGGTATTTTTAGAAATTAAATAAGGCAAGATAAATGTTGCTGGACCACAAAATAAAATCCCAGGGGCATTTTGGGAACTCAAAAGAGGTTGGTTCCAACAGGAAAAATATCCAAGGATTATTTGCCACACTTTGAACATTTTAGTTTTCATGTTTGACAAACTTGGATTTTTCACTTTAATTTGAATTGAATTTGAATTATGCTTCGGATCAAATGAGGATTAGTAACAGTAAGAATGATGGCCTGGCATCATTAGCAGGAGATTACTGTAGATTAATTATCCAGGCGTCACACCCTCCTTAGGGGCCTTCCCTTTCTCAGCAGCCATGAACCTCCTCGCTGGCGCCATGAGCCTCGCAACTATGGAAAAGTGGAGAAGAAGAAGGAACGAGCACCGAGAATATGAAGATAGAGATGAGCGAGGGGGGCTCTGCCCCTCCCCTCATTTATAGATGGAGGGAGGCTAACCGCCGGCCTCCATGATCCCGCGCAATGATGTCTTCTCTGCATGCAGCATCGACTCCTCAAGTTGGCAGTTGCAAAGGTGGCGTGGGGAACTGGAGACGCCCATGTCCCATCAAGCGCCACGCGTCGACCAAGGACGCAGGCGGTTAGGGCCCGCGTCTCTCCTCACTTGCCCCTTGGCTTTGCCTAGAAACCAAGTCCGAGCGCGCCTTGGGCCCGGGGGCTACTGTCGGCGTTCTAGATATGGGGGATACCCAGACTTGCCTACCTGCGGCTCACGGCATGGCTCCACCAGCGGCCTGGTACGGCCCAATTTCGACATCGACAACCCAAGACCCTCGCGAGGGGCCAAGCCTCGTGAGGCGGACGACATCAAGACATCCAAAGGGATCGGCCTCCTCACGCTGGCTCCAGAAGAGTGGAGATTTCTATGCAAGGCTCACCTCGTGAGGTTCGGATGACGTGAGCCATGACGACCAAGGCTAGGTAGGCGCCAGCAGGCGCAGAGTACTAGTTTCCTCTTTGGTGCAAAGGAGGCAAGCATCAGGCTTGGAGTCCCGAGGAGGCAGCCAAAGGTTTCCATTCTTGTGCAACAAGACCAAGACTGCCAGGACGGCAGGATGGAGGTCATCGCTGAGCCCACCGCATCGTCACGACCAGAGGCTTTTTTAGGAGAAGACCACTTTAGCCAGGATAACATGTACTTGTTGATATCTAATACGCAACCTTCTTCTTGTAGGCGTTGTTGGGCCTCCAAGTGCAGAGGTTTTTAGGACAGTAGCAAATTTCCCTCAAGTGGATGACCTAAGGTTTATCAATCCGTGGGAGGCGTAGGATGAAGATGGTCTCTCTCAAACAACCCTGCAACTAAATAATAAAGAGTCTCTTGTGTCCCCAACACACCCAATACAATGGTGAATTGTATAGGTGTACTAGTTCCGCAAAGAGATGGTGATACAAGTGCAATATGGATGGTAGATATAGGTTTTTGTAATCTGAAATTATAAAAATAGCAAAGTAACTAATGATAAAAAGTGAGGGAAAACGGTATTGCAATGCTTCAAAACAAGGCCTAGGGTTCATACTTTCACTAGTGCAAGTTCTCTCAACAATTATAACATAATTGGGTCATATAACTATCCCCTAACATGCAACAAAGAGTCACTCCAAAGTCACTAATAGCGGAGAACAAACAAAGAGATTATTGTAGGGTACAAAACCACCTCAAAGTTATCCTTTCTGATCTATCTATTCAAGAGTCCGTAGTAAAATAACACGAAGCTATTCTTTCTGTTTGATCTATCATAGAGTTCATACTAGAATAACACCTTAAGACACAAATCAACCAAAACCCTAATGTCACCTAGATAGTCCAATCTCAGATTCATCTATTCAACCAACACAAAATACTTCAAAGAGTGCCCCAAAGTTTCTACCGAAGAGTCAAGACGAAAACTTGTGCCAACCCCTATGCATAAGTTCACAAGGTCACTGACCCCGCAAGTTGATCACCAAAACATACATCAAGTAGATCATGTGAATATCCCATTCTCACCATAGATAAGCACATGCAAGACATACATCAAGTGTTCTCAAATCCTTAAAGACTCAATCCCATAAGATAACTTCAAAGGTAAAACTCAATCCATTACAAGAGAGTAGAGGGGGGGAAACATATAAAGATCTAACTATAATAGCAAAGCTCGCGGTACATCAAGATCGTGCCAAATCAAGACCGCGCGAGAGAGAGAGAGATCAAACACATCACTACTGGTACATACCCTAGCCCTGAGGGTGAACTACTCCCTCGTCGTCATGGAGAGCGCCGGGATGATGAAGATGGCCACCGGTGAGGGATCCCCTCCGGCAAGGTGCCGGAACAGGGTCCCAGTTGGTTTTTGGTGGCTACAAAGGCTTGTGGCGGCGAAACTCCCGATCTAGGTTATTTTCTGATGTTTTCAAGGTATAGGAGTATATATAGGTGAAAGAAGTCGGTCAAGGGAGCCATGAGGGGCCCACGAGGTTGGGGGACCCGCCTACCCCCCTGGGCGCGCCCTCCTGCCTCGTGGCTGCCTCATTGCTTCCTTGACGTCCACTCCAAGTCTCCTGGATTGCATTTGTTCCAAAAACAATTCTCCAAAAGGTTTCATTCCGTTTGGACTTCGTTTGATATTCCTTTTCTGCGAAACAGTGAAATAGGCACAAAAAAATTGCACTGGGCCTCCGGTTAATAGGTTAGTCCCAAAAATAATATAAAAGTGCATAATAAAGCCCATTAAACATCCAAAACAGATAATATAATAGCATGGACCAATCAAAAATTATAGATACGTTGGAGACGTATCAGCATCCCCAAGCTTAATTCTTGCTCGTCCTCGAGTAGGTAAATGATAAAGACAGAATTTTTGATGTGGAATGCTACCTAACATAATTATCAATGTAATTCTCTTTATTTTGGCATGAATGTTTAGATCCAAAAGATTCCAGATAAAAGGTTAATATTGACATAAAAATAGTAATACTTCAAGCATGCTTTGTTTCGAAAAGGGGGGACTCCCCGGCCTCTGCATCAGAACGATGCATAGGGCCACATTTATAAATAAATGAAGAGGTTCAACAAGGTCTTAATGTCTGGAAACAAAAAAAATGGCAAGCTCACAAAGAGCCACAAGGCCAAAAAGCCACAACCGGCTGGCATAACAAAGATAGGTAAACTAATCGCCTATCCTATTACATGACCGCCATCCAAACCGGTTGAAGATATCCCGCGCTACCATCTCCCATTGGACAGATCCAGTAACCAAATGCTCCCTGGCATCCGTCGGAGTGAGTAAGGACCACACACAGATCAGCACGGTAGCTCGAAATAAAACCTGCAAAAAATGAATAGATGTTGTTCTGTTAAAAGCCAAATCATTTCTGCAATTCCAAATTGCCCATAACACGCACATACTCCGACGCAAATGTGTCTAGCCATTGTGGACTCTATCCCAACAAGCCACGTTCCAAATAACGTACTGACCGAATTCGGGGGAGTAATGTTAAAGGCAATTTGCACCGTGCGCCACAGAACTCTCGCCAACGGGTAATCAAAGAAGAAGTGCTTGATAGTTTCGTCCCGATCACAAAAACTGCACCTAGTAGATCTTGTCCAATTGCGCTTAACCAAATTATCCTTTGTTAAAATTACTTGTTTATGTACAAACCACATAAACACTTTAATTTTCAAAGGAACTTTTACTTTCCAAACATGTCTGGAACTAGGAATAACACTAGAGTTAATGACGTCGATAAACATTGACTTGACTGTGAACTCTCCAGATCTAATGAGCTTCCAACACAACTGATTGGGCTGATGAGTTAGCTGAACCTCCATCATTCTACTCAATAAATGAAGCCATGCTTCCCACTGTTCTCCAGCAAGCACCCTCCTAAACTGAATATTAGGGGAATGGACTGCAAAATCGTTGCAACAAGAGCATCATGTCGCTGAACAATACGATAGAGGGAAGGATACTGATGCGCCAGCGGCGTTTCACTATAACGCCCCAGATTTGATGCGCCTGGTGTCCGCCAGTTATTCGCCTTCGTTGCCATGTCATTTGCTTGCATGTTGCATTTTATCATGTCATCATGTGCATCTCATTTTGCATACATGTTCGTCTCATGCATCCGAGTATTTTCCCCATTGTCCGTTTTGCAATCCGGCACTCCTATGTCCTTCGGCATCCCCCTTTTGTCTCTTGTTGTGAGCGGGTGTTAAACTTTCTCGGAATGGCCCGAGGTTTGCCAAGCTGCCTTGGTACACCACCGGTAGACCGCCTGTCAAGTTTCGTGCCATTTGGAGTCCGTTTGATACTCCAACGATTAATTGGGGAACCGTAAAGGCCTCTTTTGTGTGCAGCCCAACACCCCTCCAAAGTGGCCCAATACCCATCCAAACCCCCTCCATGCTCTCGGTCGTTCGATCACGATCGCGTGGCCGAAAACCGCTCCCCATTTGGACTCTCCTAGCTCCCTCTAGCTATTTATATGCCTTCCCCCGTCCAAAGCCGGGTCCAAACCCTAGTTTTTCCCCTCTCGCTGCCGGACATGGCCGTCCCGGACCGGAAAAAACCCCGCCGCCGCTCCCAGCCTCTCCCGTCACGCCACATGGCCCTCCGCCGCCGTCAGCCCGCCCAGGCCCGAGCGGGGCCCGCCCAAGCCCATCAGGGCCCGAGCGCGCCCCGCCTCCCGTGCCAGCCCGCCGCTCGCCGGGCGCCTCGCCGCCGCCCGTCCTCCGCACTGCACTCGCCG